>NW_010412083.1:3331-6952 GCF_000710305.1 Buceros rhinoceros silvestris | reverse complement strand
CTGCGGCTCTGGTTAAAGCTGTTCAATTGTAAGGGGCCTCTGACACTTCTCCTGCGGAAATCCATGCAAAGCCACTGCGGCAAACTACAAAACTGCCACGGCAAGTGCAAACAACAGTCATTCTGCCTGCACGTCCAGCAAGGCTAACGTTAATAAAAACTAGGCAGATGGCTACAGTTTGAGACCCATCCTTCAAGTCTTAATCTGAAAATGCAACCATGCAGAAGTGAACCATGCTCCTGGAACTCAACAAGACATGTCATCAGGTCTTAGGAGGTGCCCCCAAAATAGCAGGGTCTGCTTCTAGACTTCTCCAAAATTATATGGTTGTGGCTTGAGACACAACATGCTGAAAGTATAATGAGGGAGCATAACATATTACATATGTTGTGGTCCTGCTCCGAAGCTGGAAGAGGCTGGGGCTGGAGGACTTGGGCTGCAGTGCAGGACTTGGTTAACTATTAATAGGTGACTCAGCTACAATAACAACAGGTATTTCATGTGGCGCACTAGCACAACAGCATCCCGGTCCTTGGCTCAGGCCCCTATGCACCGCAGAAAGAAATACTCTGTGGCACATCATCTGAAAGCTGGGCATACCAGGAAACAGGAGAGAGGGTTTATTCACCTTTTATTTCTTCCGGCACCCTCACATTCTGCTCCTTCAAGTGCCACTAAAAACCAGCAAGGGATCTCACAGATCTACCCAGGCTTGCATGAAACCACAACCCAGACCAAGGGGCTATGTTGATTCACTGTTATTCCTCAAAGCCACAGTCTACGTTAAATCACTCCCGTTGCCCTAAACAAGGTGCTAATTCCTGCCCAGTCCTGGTCCTGCAGAGCTGATGAACCTGGAGCCTGGATTTTCTGCAGATGGCTCTTCTCAGCAGCATTAGCCTAAATTATCTTTACTCCATGCATCCACATGACCCCATCCCGCTCCACACTGCAAAACAAGGGAGTCACACTGGGTGATTAGGTTAGCAGCACAAAATGATTATGTTAAAAGCTGATGAGCTGAGCTAACTCAATCCAAGATGTCTCTCGGGGCAGCCAACAAGATCAATTAAAAGCCCTGCAGCCCTAATTGAGAGTTCCTGGGTGCAGTTGGCATATAAGTCAGGGACAGCGCACAAGTTCTCATCAGGGCTACGGAGGAATGAAAGTCACCATCACAATTTGCAGCCACTCAAACTTCAAGACACATCTTTAGCCCCTCTTTCAAGGTAACAAAGCAACCTGAAACAGGCACTGCTGGCACAGCCAGGGCCTCCAGGCACTCAGCAATTCCCAGCTGCCCTGCAGAGCCAGCAGGAGCTGCACATATATTCATGAGCCCAGGTGTATGCAGGGAGTCAGGAAGGGGTTTCTCCAGCACCTGGGGAGCGCCTCAAGACAGAGCCACCTTGAACCCTTCCAGCACACACAGGAGCGTCCTTCCAGTGCTCCAGAACTTCAGCGCACCAGGTAGGGCTCACACCAACTACAGCCCCATCTCAAAGTGCTTCTGGATTTGTCTAAATCCCAGAGACGAGACTCTATCACCGGCTTAACTTTAAGCAGGGATGTGAAATCTCACCCATGCTCAAGGAAGCATTTAAGTACCTGAAGTGCTTTGTTGAAGTGTCTGGGCTCCCAAACGTATCAGTTTACCACCTCTAGCCTCCCTCTGCTTGCTGGCATCAAGAGAAGGCACTAAACCTGACACTTGTTCCTCCAACCCTATTACACTCCAAGCAGGAACTCCCAAACCTTACATCTACAGAACTGTAGAGCAGTTTGCACATGCAAAGAAAAAAATATTAAACTGTATCTGACACATAACAACGGTTGATTTTCCTAGAGAACAATTGATGATGTGTTCATTTTTTCGGCTGCCTACTGAGATGCTCATTCCCCTGCCCTGGGAATTTTCCCTCTGCGGCTCTTCCTCCCCCAGCTCCCAGACCATCCATTCTCCCCTTTTCAAACTGCACCCATTGTAAATGGCACTGAATATTAACACAGCCCATTGAGCACTTGCTCCTTTTGTATGGGACCCCTGCGTTTCAAATTGCAGTCACTGTAGAGAGGAAAAGCCTCGAAGTGATTAAATGCCATGAAGTTTCTCAAAAGGAGAGAGGAATATGCAGAGGAGGCTGAGGGGGTCCTAGAGCCTTTCACTTGAAGCCAGAGGCTTCTGCAAAAGCCAGAAAGTCGTCTTGGTCCGGATATTCTATCCCATTCAGGCTCCATTATGAACCTCACACACACTTCTAATCCTAGTCTGACTGAGGTAAATTCTTCCCCAGCTGCGGCTCAGGCAGGGATTAAGATGAAAAGATCAGACAGCAGTTGCAAAGGACTTGCTGTTAACTGTTGTTCTCCAGTAAACACCAATAAATACTGAAGCATGCTGAGGGTGGTCAGCAAACCCCCAACACATGTTTGCACAGGAAGAGTACATTTTTTTATTTGCAAGTGCATGTATTTATTTGTGCATAAGCAGCATGCCTGGAGAGGCACTGCTTTGTGAGAGGCTCTGCTGTCACCCCACCACGGCCAAGTTCCAGATCAGCAACTGCAAGCCTGGCAGGTGCAGAACCACCCCGCAGCCCCAGGGCTGGAGACCTTCCCTGAGCAAGCCCACTGCTGAGGACAATGCTCTAGGAAGCACCAAACCTAAGAGTGTCACTGCAAGCCAACCAGGATTTTTTTTTTTTTACAGCCACCACCAGCTCCCAGCTTGAGCAGGAAACCTTCCTCAGACCACCACCCAGAGCCACTGGCTTTGCAGAATTTCTTTGTATTTCCACTCCCTTTCCCCAGGAGCAGGGAGGGGGACCAGCCACCTGCACCAGTCCACATCCCCCAAACCACCCTCCCAAGACCAGCAGCCCTCCGGACAGCCAGCACACGGTGAGGGCTCTGCAGCTGCACAGGGCCAGGCACTGTGAGCCCAGGGTGATGATTACTTAATCTTTGTTCCATTATTTCAGCAGGGCTGGAAGTAGGACATGCAGGGGAGGAACTGCCAGCAGCACTCCTCGCTCCCAGCACCATCAGCAGGAGTCTCCCCACCACCTTCTCTTCCAGCATCTGCAGAGGAGCACAAGTTAGAGCCCAAAAGCAACTAACGCACATGTCCAGAACGCACCATGCGCACAAACAGTGGCACAGTAAGTTTTCTGCAGAGCTCCACTCTGCTCTACCAAGTAAGCAAAACAGCTACCCTAACATACAAGAGCAGAGCAACAAGACCTGACACATTAAAACCCCAGTTCAGCAAGAAATTTAACAGGTAATTTTGAGAACCAACATTCAGTTTCGTTGCCTTCAACAGAACTTTTGTGTGAATATACCTGAATCCAGCAAGAGTCTGCTCCTGACTCCTAGTTCAACCGCCCTTCCAGGCTCTAAAATCACTGACAGGCACACACAGGGTTTTCAAAAGCATTCAGATGCTTTGCCCAGTTCTCTCCAGAGAGCAGCAGCACAGTGCAAACAGCCAATATCCACCCAGCTGGTGCCTCAGGACAACTTAAACATACAGCCAAGCCCCAGAGCCTCCCTGGGAAACCAAGAGCTGCTCTTAGCCCAGCTCTCCTGGGCACTTGAGGACTCTGCCTTGTTCCCAGA
>NW_010412083.1:0-3173 GCF_000710305.1 Buceros rhinoceros silvestris | reverse complement strand
AATATCCCTAAACACTTTCCCCAGTCATTTGGGTCAAAACACACACACCGCATCTGTTTAAAATAAAACCTTCCGTTCCTCCAGTCCATACCAGCAACGAACTAGCTATCCAACTGCGCTTCCACAGCCCAAAGCCTTCGCACCATTAGAACAGGTACTCAAAATACTACTACCCTATCACTGAAAAGGAAGAAAACTCCTCTCTCATACACATCTAGAAGAAATCTCTTTTCCACCACTCCTCAAAAATTAAGATGCATGGAGAGACAGAGAAAGAAGCAGCTGGGGATGGGCCACATCACCAAAGCCGCTGGAGCCTTGCGCCAGGCTTTTCTGGGTACGAAGCATTTTGCACTAAAGCCTGGCCCTAAAGTTTACATCACATACTACTCCAATGTAAAAAACAAACTTCAGACTTAAACGCCAGAAGACACAAAGCACCTCCAGCAGTTTCGCAGTGACACGCCGTAAAGGAGTCCTGCACAGCAGCTGCCCAGCAGAGTTTGATGCTCCCGGCATGCCCCATAGACCAGGGCAGGTTTCAGAGCCGCAGAGCTCACAGCAGCTCCTGCGAGGACAGAATGGGTCATGCTGGGGTGCTGCCACACGTCCTACGCAGGGCTGCTCAGCCACCAAGTCCTGCACACTTGTATAACTGGCGCGCAGCAACGAGCTGCCTGTTGCTTTTAAGAAAAATAAAATCTGTGCCATGCTGCCCTGACTGAGCTACTGCAGCATACCAGCCCCTGTGCATATCAGTTATGCCTTCTGAAAGCAAGGGAGAAAAATTACCACACCGAGCTCTACTGCCAACAGACAAACAACAATAGTTTCAGAGGAATAACAAGAGATCCAGTGCTTTTCCTCAGTACTGATAGTCCTGTTGACAAAATATGCGGTGCAATTAAGTCTGTTCCAGAACCCTCCCCAGCGCACCGAGCCACATTTCCAACCCTACAAACAAAAGCTTTATCTCCAGCACACTGAAAACCGACTCCGAGCACTGCTCCAGCACTGTGGCACTCAGGAATAAAAGATAAACTGCTAGGGAGGGATTTTTCGATAGCCCTTTAATGAAGTTAAAGCACAGTCACTGAACTTACCATTTATCTCCTATTAGTAATCGATCATGCCCAAGCTTGTCACCCCGGGGAACCAGACACCTTCGGTGGAAGATGCAGCCTGCCCAGAAGCGATGGAGATGAGGGATGCACAGCTCCCACATCACCCACCTCCCCCCAGTTTAGGGCCAGGAGACCCACACCCCCAGGCTGTGCTCCTACACCAGCCCAGGGCCACACCAAACCTTCTGCTTTAAAAAAAACCACGAAAAGCGATGGAGGTAGTTGCAGAGAGAGAACTTTTCTCCAGCACATGGTACTTTGATAGAGGATGTTAAACTACTACAAACACGAGCAAGCAAGTCTCTGCAGCAGAAATTTGCTTTTCTGATCCTACCAGCATGAAAAAAGTGCTTCAGCTTTGTGTCCCTAGCCTGAAGTAAGAAAAAAAATAAAGTGACTCTTTCTACTAAGAAACAATATTACTTAAAAAAAAAGTATTCTCAATGGCTTAAATCTCTGCTTTTTATAGTAGTTATGGAGAAGGAAAAACCCCTTAATTTTGCACTGTCAGATATGAAAGTCATCACAGATTTCCACTTTAGCTAATTCCTTGGTTAGTTCAGAATTGCAAAGTTACAAACCATGTTCTAAGCAGACAGAAAACCAAGAGCTCTCAGGTCCATGGCAATAGATTTATATGTGCTATTACTTCACTAATAAAATTGAAACTGAACTAAGACACTCAAAAATCTGTTCCATATGAAAAAGACACTCTCGGATATCAGCATTCCTGAAAAAACACAACCATAAATTTGTTCTGACTGGGCTATTAATACATTTCTCTGCACAAGCAAAGATATGTTACTGTTTTTGAAGAGGTGCGCAGGGATGCTGGAGTTATGCTGAGAAGACTAAAAACACGCTCCGAAAGGTGCCCAGGGCTGAAGGAAAGATCCTTCAGAGCACACAGCAACAGGTGAAGGGCATGAGTCAGGGTTTTAATGCAAAGGCTACCCATTGCTCTCTGCACCACCTGATAATTTCATGTAAAACAAGGCATTTCTGCAGCCAGAAGTGAATAATACTAGGAGAACCTGACAAACCTCTAATAATTCTTCTTAATAAGGAGCTGGATGATCTCCAGCAACACTTCAGTGACTGTTCTGTCTCCTGGCAGAGCTGAAGAGTATCTGTTACAACCAGGCATTTTACAGATTCAATAATCTATACATCCGTTCAAACAACAGAAGGGCCAGGCAACAGAAGCACCAAGACACTTTTCCCGCTCTCTTTCCGGGTCCTTATTCCCCCGAGGTTACTAACAGTTGAGGCCATTACATTTACAAGTTTATGAGCACACACACATACTCGCAGTCCTCCTGCAGTGTCGCTGTCAAATGAATTGAGCTGACAGAGCCAAGCACACTTTGTCCCTTGAATCTCCCGTGTTCATGTGTCTGATGTTGTGTGTCAGATGTTACCAGGTCAGAGAACTGGTTACACAACAGGAGCAGACCCGCTGCACTTTACAGGAAACAGCAATCAGCCGTCCCGCTCTTGAGTGTGTACCTGAACACTTTAAAACACCCTTCTGAGGAAAAAAAAAAAGAGCCACAGGGCTGTAACAACCACCAAGTTCTGGGCTCTGTGCTCAGCTGCCATCCAGGACAGACGATACTCTGCAGGTTGGTCACTTCGACAGACAAGTAAAGGGGAATCGCAGCCAGCCACGCAGCTTTTATTGGAAAAAAACACCTGTTTCTCCTTGAGACACCACAAGAACCCGCAGCTCTGCTCCGACCATGCTCACTGCCACACCGGCTTTCACACCTTAACAGCTGGCAGCTCGAAACGTCAAACGGCAGGAGAGCGTGGCCCCGGCGCCGCGGTCCATATTTGGGCACTCGGGTGCAGGGCGCGATGCTGGTCCCACACCAGGCCGGGCGTGGGATGAATGTCCTAATAAGGACTGCGGAGCGCAAGCTGGCCGTTATCTCCAGCAGATCCCATCCTTAGAGACCCGGCTCTTCTTCCTCCGAGACACCCGTGCAGAGGAACGACCGGCCCAGCGGGCAGGCAGCGCCGATCTCCGCTCAAGCGGCACCGGCA
>NW_010412082.1:30925-44290 GCF_000710305.1 Buceros rhinoceros silvestris | reverse complement strand
CCCCCCAAGAGGATCAATAAGACAACTCTCTTTGAAAGGATACAGTTAGACAGGATATGCACCTGTGCATCTTGAGTCTTCTGAAAAGAGTACTTATATTCTCTGCCTAGGAACATGCCTCCTATTACAGTGATCAGGAGCATTCTGCTAAAAATTAGTGCCAAGAATTAAGACTTCTTCATTTATTTTTTAATTCCATCCCCTAGGATTTTTCCTTTCTCCAAACCTTCCCACCTTTCACAGATACATTTTTGTTTTGTTTTCTTTGGTTATCAGTGACCTATCTTGTCCAGGCTGAAAATGTGAAGAAAAGATTTGTGAGAGCAGATTCTCACATAAAACCCAGTTTTGGAATTGATCCAGCAGAGTAACAAATCCGGTAACATCAAAGAAAGAACGTCTGAAACTGGAACTTAGGCAGAACAGCTTCTTCAACAAATTGTAGCCTCTATAAACTTACCCATTTCTAAACAGCTAAGTCCCTTTATTTGCTTATTTTCCTTAGCTTCACCGAAAGAAAGGCTGAAACAACTTTGGAAAAAAAACCGGCAAAGTTGTTCATCGGAAACCAGCCCCTTTACTGTAAACAGTGCCTCTCCCCAAACTATGCAGCTGCACAAAGCAGAGACAATGCAGGAGACCCTCAGCATCATTAACCAACTTCCTTTCCTCACCAAACAGTCGCTTTGATAAAGCAATTACAATAGCATCGTGGAACAGTAGAACAAGCGAAAAAAAAGTAACCTTACCAGCTTCTCCTACAGTATATAGCTGAAAGGAAAACAAAACCCCAGCTGCCGTATCGCATGCAATTGGTCTCCCAGAATGAATTGGCTGAAAGAACTATGAAAGGCTAAAGTCTTTCGGCCTCTCTTCAGCTCCCTCTCTCCGAGCCTCCTCACAAAGCCATTCTCCTGCTCCCTAATCCTCGCACAGGAAAAAGCAGCGCACACCAAATGACTTCAGCAGAAGCAATTCTCTTGGGGCGGGGGTGGGGGAAGAGATGCTGCTGCCACTCAGTCCACCCCCCGCCGCCCCGCGCTGCATGGCCATCCTCGGGGAGGATATCCAAACAAGCGAGCCAGGCACTTGGGCAGAACACCCCATACACAGACAGCAGCCTGTCGTGACAAGGCACGGAGAAGGGCACATCTCCATTCATCACCCCCTCAGCCTCTCATTTCTGAGATGATTGCAGCCCTGGGTACTTGCAAGAGTTGCCCGCACGAATCTCGGTTAGCCCACTCTGAAATATTTAGCCTTTTCTTTTTGTTCCTTTTAAACTAGCTACGTGACTTCCCAAAGCTGTTGTTGGGCCTAGAATTTTTCTTTTTAACAAAAAACACATAAATAAACCTCAAATATTTCAAATAGCAAAATAACAACAAAGATGTTCCTCCAGAAAATCAATAATAAAAAGTGTAAGAAAAAAAGACCCCGACTGACATAAAATCAATAATGTTAGGAATCACCAAATTAAAAGCGAAATAAATAAATAAATAAATAAATAAAATTGATGCCCCCCTGAAATGTTTTTGGTAGCTAAAATCAGAACAAACAATTGCATTTTTCACAAAGAAAAAAAAGATTTCTATCTACATTCCCAGTTTACGTAAAAAGAGACAGCGTTTTTTTCATATAATTTATCTTGTAAGATTTCCATAGATATCGGGGATAACATTCCCTGCATATTCTCTGCTTTTCAAGAAAGCATTAAATCTTCGTTAAAGAAATGCTGTTTTCATATTAGTTTTGAATGCAAGTTTTACCTCTCTGAGAGATGCGGAAACTCAGAAACAGACAGCTGCCACAAAGTAAATCAAAGACCTAGAAAAGCAGATGGCATAATTTCACATCTTAAATGATGGCTGTGAGCCTTCAAGTAATAATTTATTAAGAGGCTTCCTCCTGCTTGTTCCTCTGCTCGGCAGCATGCTGTTTGAGCCTTTCAAACAAAATAAATAGACTTCAAACCACCAGCTTCACACGCACTAACACTTACCAATGCTATTTCAACCTGACACAAGCTGACTTTGTTCCTCTGTGACCCTAGACAGAAAACTGAGGTGACAGTTTGATGGATGAGATCTGTTTTTCACAATATGGGTTGTGACTTTATGGCTCTGTCTCCCCATTATTGCTTAGCTGAAGGAGGAGACAGGAGCAGAGGAGGATCTTCCACCATACAGAGCCATTTTAACAGTGACAATGAACCAAATGTGTGCAATAAATGCGTGGAACACCTTTTACCTTCCTCAAAAATGGGGAAATTAGGGGAATCCCTTTCCATTTTTGTTGGGGTTAGGGTGTAAGGGTATAAAGAAAAGGCTCCAGGGAAAGGAATTAATCCCAATGGTTTACTCCAAATCGTATTTTAGTTTAAGAAAATGGCAACATCAGGAGAGGAGAAAGGAGAGGAAGGAGAGGACTGAGAGGAAGGAAACAAGCAATTCTATTAATTTGATTTATGACAAAAGAACACTTGAACTGTGAATTTTGTGAACTGTCTCTTAACTGTGTGAATTTAATAACTTAGACAAGAACCTTGGACATTTCTTTACCAGATAAAGGCATCACTGCAGTAACCTGAGGCAAACAATTGCAACGCAAAGTCTTTCATTTATTACATAAAAATTATCATAAAATACCAGAATATTCATTATCTGAATGCGGATTCTCTGCTAAAATGAGTTCAGAAATCTTTTTACAACATATTTAACATAAAACCTGCCAGATTTCACAGAACTTTCCATGAAAAAAACCTGCTTTTCTATGAAAAAGCTGAAAAAGAAAGATGGTGGATGAACTCTCTGAAATTTAAGACTCTGCCTCTATCGGTTTGAGGTCATTAACAGACTCCCTAACATGTGAAGTTAGCCTCTTATCTGCTAAGATCTTTATGTCTTTGTTTCTGCTTGTTCATCTAATCAGGTGGGTTCATTATGATAATATTGGAGACTGTCTGATTTTACAGGTGAATATTGAGGCCAAGTGACCTGGCCCAAGGAAGTCTCAGGCAGGAAGCCAAATCTCTGCTGTTCCACACTAGTGCACCCACCTCCAGTGACCCTCATGCTCTGAAAGGTGATTTCTGAAAACAAGGACCAGTCAACCCTATGTTTGAGATGAAGTTCTTCTATATTTTGTATTTGTTATCACATATATTATGTTGCTATTGTTTCTAGTTTTGGATTTGATATTCCTAAGTCTGTCTAAAAATATACATGAAGTCAATCCATCAGCAAAACTTTTTTCATAAATATATGTGACTCCTTTCAAAAAATATGATTGTCTTTCCAAAAAGATTCACTTTGTTTCAGGTAACGATATTTATGTGCTTTCACATTTATGAATATTTTTCTTTCTGTAGAGTCTCTGTGAGGTAGTTCTCAACTCGTGATAATACTGAAAGATAATCAAACATGTCAGAGATTGAGTGATCCCCAAAAAACCAAAATCTGACAGATGTATACAATGGAATATTTGTGGTTATCTTGTGTCATCAATTTAACTCCTTTTTAAAAAATTATTTTTCTTTTCTGTGAACCACCTTAGAATTACACAATTGCTTTCGGTGACCCCATTCAGTGATTTAGGTGGGACTCTATCATGGTGAAAGTCATGTGGTGTGAGTTTCACCCCTTAAAAAGGAGTTTTAAGGGATGTGTTTGTGAACTTGTGAACCATTTATATCCCAGTTACAGCTTCTAAACTGCTGTCATTGTTTCTTTGTCTCTCTCTAACCTGAGAGCATTCCCATTGTAAAGAAGGAAGTACATTAAACGTCTTAGAAACAATAAGACCTCTTCACAGACTATATAAATAGATGACCTCAAATAACAAAAGTTCATACCATTCAGCATGTAGTTAACATGACATGCACAAATGAGAAGATTTCTACCTTTCAAAGGAAAGAATGAAGCATGAAGAGTGTAGCCACCCTTGCACTTGGACACCAGTTAAAATGAGTTTGCATAAGGGGAAAAAAATCTCACGATGGGACACAACATTGTGCCTGAAAACAAGCACTAAAAAATTGGAAAACCTCGTTTTTCTCATTCTTGTAGCAGAATGTAACTTTCAGGCTAACTCATGAAGGAAGTCTGAGCTTTAGGAAATATCAGCAGGTTTACACACTCTGCTCCATAGATTTTTCTCCACTTCACAATTATGTCCTCTTTTATCTGTATCATCTGTCAAAAACACCTTTTTTTTTTTACCATAGTATTTACTCCTTTTCATGTTTCTTGAATTAACAAAAGCATAAG
The DNA here is from genome assembly GCF_000710305.1 of Buceros rhinoceros silvestris. Classification (NCBI taxonomy): domain Eukaryota; kingdom Metazoa; phylum Chordata; class Aves; order Bucerotiformes; family Bucerotidae; genus Buceros; species Buceros rhinoceros. Next base: position 40,022 of record NW_010412082.1, on the reverse strand, counting down.
GCAAGGTCATTTGGATAACAGTCCTGCATTTTTAATAGCAGTCATAAGTGCATTTCAAATAACCTTTTCAACAAGCAGAGAGGTGCAGTAATTGCACTGGAAAAGACTCCAGCAAAACTAAACTTTAAAGGATTACTAAGCTCTTTGAGACTCGCTGGTGTGACTGATTAGTGCAATGCACTACAGTTCTTTGATAATTTTTGCTTACTTTCTTCTAGAAACTCTCAGCAATTCTTAAAGACAGTGTAGAAAATGGAGGCAGCATATATTTTTAAACAGAAGGAAAGGCACATTTTAGAGGTACAGACATCATCTGACTTTTAAGCCTTTGATTAAGAACCATAAGTCAGTAGATGCTCTAGAGAGCACACCTTTTTACAGACTCTACTTAGTACAGTGAATTAATATTAAAACTTTACCATTCAAATGTAAGGCTCTTTATTGACCTATGCTCAGCCAGCCTACAACATATGTATGTTGAATTTCAGAGATATGTTTTAGCTACTTCACGGGATCCAGCTTCTGAGAAAACAGTGTGGTGGCAATTCTGTAAACTGGAAGAGTGATATGGCAAGAAGGAGGGATGACTATTGGCAATGAGGGAAGAAACAGTAGAAAAACATAGTTGGGTAAAAGGAAAAGAAATAAGAAACCCAGATGATTGGAGAGAGTCACTCTAGCAAGCAGGTTACTCGAGCCAGTGTTTCACTTAGACAACGGTTTTCCGATAGCATTTCCTTTGGGTTTGATGTCCAAGGGCTCAGTCTAAACCCATTCTCTCTTCGCTTTTGTTTCTCAGTTGGATGAAAGCAAGGATTTGGCAGTGCAGCTGGGTTTACATTAGCAGCCTATGTGTGAAACTGAGGATATCTGGCTTGGAAGTCCAAAGCGCGTTGGCCACGCTGGTGGCTTGCAAACTTCAGCAAATGTGTCAGTCTTCCTAAAGTTCAATAGAAGAGCAAAATTAAAACAGCAAATGGAAAGAACAGCCTGTGGCCTATAAAAGGTTAAATCTTCATCCCTCTGCCATCCATAAACTGTAAGAAGCAAGAAGGATGTTGCTCTCCAAATTGGTGAGAAAACACATTCCGAGTGCCTTTTCAGAGGCTTTGGGATACATAGCATGCTGGTCAGAAAAGGATTTGTTAGAGATGAGCCAACTCTGTCATTTTGGACAGTGGGGTACTGCTCTTTCACAGCCGGGAAAAATCCCTGTAATCCAGCCCATCCTCTGCAGCCCTCTGTGCCAGGGAGCACCATCCCCTCTGGGGATGAGTGGCTAGCCTGAGATCAGAAGTCATCCATGCTATGGACATTCTCCGGAATTTTTTAAATCATCAGCTATTGTCATCTCAATTGTGCTGCAGACAGACTGATAAAAGCAGACATTGAAAAGACTGAAAGGCCTTTGAAAGCCCAAACCTCAAGATTTTTGTAACCCCTTCAGTATTTAAAGACAAACATCTGCATAAAAAATTCCTAGGCTTGAAGCCTCAGGCTGTTAAGTTTTTCAGAGGAGACACATATATTTTCCCTGAAGTTCAGAGTTTGCAGCTCAGTTGGAATTCCAACTTTTGGATATTACTACAGTAGAAACATATATACAAAGATTTACATAGTAGTATTCTTGCCCAGTTTTCCAAAACAAAGAGAAATTAATATCGTTAACTTGGGTATGTTTGGGAAGAAGAAGGAGAAGTAAGGAATACAGTGGGATACTGACATATGGTATAAATAAATTACTGGAAACCGCTCTGCAAACTAGCGCAAACGCAAGCATCATCAATGCCTTACAGTTAATCAGACTCTATACAAGAAATCTACTTATATGAATGAGAATTTTTAGTACTGAGGCGTAACATAAGCACTGTTACAGATTTACCCCCTCATTAAAGATTCCTCCTAGGAGTTAGCATCACATTCACATGACAAGTAAAAATAACATATGACCTTATCTGGACAGTATCCAATAGTGTACGCAAGAAAAGTAGTAGAATATTAGGTGTGAGAAATGCCTGAGTTAATACCATGCACTGCTCTTGCTGTGAGAAAATGTGGGATTTTTTTTATTATTATTTGTGCAGAGTAGTGTAAGATAAACGTGTTGAATCCAGGACGGATTTCAGAGTGTACATTGAGTGGGCAGAGGATTCAGAAAGCAATGATGTGGCCCAGAAGTTCAGTAACAAGGGGAGAAACTTGGGAAAGCAGCTTTGCAAGGCTGGAGAAATCGGTCAGCCGATGTGAGACCCCACCTCCTTGTCTGAGCCTACTGTGAGTTCTCACTCCAGGCACTGCAAGCTCTGTGTGTCTCTACGGCATCTCGCAAACAACCACCATCTCTCATTTAGAGATCACTCGAGCTCCAGTGCCCCAGCTCGGACTTGTAAGGTGAGGACAGCGGGCCTGATGGTCAGAGAAACCTCTGCTCACCACAAAGGGGAGACTCAAGCTGAATCACCTAGAACAAGTAACCTGTGAAATGATTTCTGACCATATAAAAATGTTAAGGGTAGCTTCCTTTAGATCTCATTTATATAGGTAAAAAATTAAATTACCTAAAATTTAATTTCATTTCAGTATTAAGCTCTAATGATGTCATCTTAAGTTACTCATTTGCTCAAGCTTCTCTAAACATTCTGGTTTTTCCTCTCTAATGACATATTACCCTTCTGCATTTATTTCATGTTTTTTAATTTGACAACTTAATTTCTCTCTCTCTATGAGCTTATTGATCCAATTCAATGTAATCAACGTAGTCACAAACGTAAATATACTCACACACAGTTCACCTTCCACTTAATCGACTCCATTAAAACATAAATTTTATTTTGAAATCTGTAAATTTTGTGCTAAAGCCAAACATAAATTGTTTGTAACAAATGAAGAACAACAAAAAAAATTACTTATTTAATTACGATTGTCTGCAATGAAGGCAGAGATGCCATGGAAAAGGCTAGAGTACCCCCTATGCAGCGTCAGGTATACAAGCACTCCTTTCTGCAGCAGCTGTAGTAATGCAAGGGGAATCTAATGCAGGCAGACACTTATGTGACCCAGATATTTTCTAATAAAAAGACTGAATCCCATCCATGTTCAAGTATGATCACATTCTTACAATCTGTTGGGAGCAGGGTTTGAAGATTTCTGCATAGCTGTTTCTGGAGCTAGCAGGCTTGACTCCCCAGTAAACGTACCTGTCTGTCAAACTGCGGTAGATCAGCCTTACAGGAAAAAAAGAAGAATTTACACTTCCAATGCAAGCTGGTAGGAAGATACCTCCCAAATGCCCATGATTACGTCTTCCCATGTAACTTTTAAAGATGAGAGGCTCCCTCCTATGGTTAAACCATGTAAAACTGCGAGCACCATCATGAGGACTGGTAGATAAACTGGCCAGTGCACCACCGTAAGGAAGAAAACTGTAAAAAACCTGCCATTTACATATTCAAGACATTTGAAAACAGGTGAAAAAGCCATATTTTGCTTACATCAAAAATGATATGATAATTTCATATAATATAATGGCATTAATCTTAGTTTTCCAGTGAAAGCTTAATGCCAGCCACAAACTTTCACATACTTCCCCAGAAATTCTTTTACAAATGTTCTGTTACGCTTTTGTAATATTTTAATAACTAAAACGGCATGCCAGTAAGAGAAGGGCCACATTTCTGGAATAATTGTCAGAGAGATAGAGAAAAATAATGAAGATACTTTGCATAAAATAACCAAATGCATTTAACATCATGTAAAACCCATTAGGAATGTAAAATTTACCAAATGAAGTGTAACTCCAGAGACAAATAGATTATAAGATATCATCCCTACTTTCACTTATTCCTAGCTTTTGGGTTGTTTCCTTACTCTGTAAAGCAAATATTCTGAAACTACAATCTTTGAATTAATGGACTGAAGGATTCAGAAACAACACGGTTCTATTTTTCTAAAAGAAATGGCAACTGTATCCTGAGTACAATAATGCCACTTGCCTAAAGAGGACAGGCATGCCTAGAACGGGGTGGGCGAGGGGTGGGAAATTTTTAAGAAAATATTCAGTTGTTCATTTTTGACTTGAAACAGATTGTGGCTTTTAAATTTCCTTTATTACAATTACAGCAAGTAAACTCTTTCACCAACTCTCTCTGGGCATCTCAGCTTACATTCAAGACTACCAGACCTAAAATGAGTTGTCAAGAGTTCCTGATTTCCATTGTTTTTATGGTAACAGTATTTATTATGTAAAAAAAAAAAAAAATCATGGCTAGTCTGCTTGGAGAAATAATATTTTTTCCTCTAAATTAATAATGCATTGTTTTGCAACTGAAAAAAAAAGGCACAGTGTCTAAAAATGTTTTCCTTTAAATTATTTCCCATTTTAAGAGGGTCTAATCTTGGTTTTTCATTTGTTCTGTTTCAGTCTCATTACCTGGGAGTACAATAGAATATGTGACTGCGTTCAATAAACAAGCTCTTGACTGCTAAAATTTTATTGTGTTGCACTCAACACCTGCACTAGCACACTTTTCATTGATGGACTACAGTAAATGTTTATATCACTATCAAGAGAGTTTATTAATGTGAACAAAAATTCTAGCAGATAGATCATCCTTTGCAGCAATTAAGCTCATAATAAAATGCAGCCTGATCTATACACTGTTCTCTAAGGCATCTTAGATTAGAGAAAAGGGGGATATAAAATCAACCCTGATCACGTGGTAAGAAATCCCATTTGTCCTATATACCAGCTTTTCAGAAAGACTTTAAACAATTATATGGCTTTCATGGAAAAGAAAAAGGACACCTTTAATTTTCATAGAAATACTCTTCTGCAACTAAACTTATTTGAGTTTTGACGCACACCAAAACCCATTAGGTTTTCTGAGGGCGTTAACGGTCTGTTCCAACTCCCCCTGAAGCCAGAAAGACAATACATACTGACTTCCATGCCAGCTACATCAAACCATGACTGGGTGGCCCTAAGGGCTGGTCCTGTGTCTTCCCTGGGTCACCAGCACAATTTTTCGGTTGGTACTGAACCTGGCCCTGGGCTGGCATGTGAGGAGAAAGCTTAGCAAAAGCACCTAATGTGCATGTAATATCATCTGGCTTTTAACAGTTTTCATCATTTTAGCCTGTCACTGTCTCAAAAGTTGCCCGGGCAGAGTACTGTCAAACCATCTGGGACATCTGGGCAGACCCTCCAGTTATGACCACTGCAAGTTTTCAGGCAAACTTGAATCAACCCTGATTATAACAGAATGAACATTTCCCTCTAGTCACCACTGGTGAGGCCACAGCTAGAGTACCGGGTCCAGTTCTGGTCTCCCTAATAAAAGAGAGACAGGGACTACTGGAAAGAGTCCATGAAGGGCTACAAAGATGATTAAGGGACTGGAGCATCTCCTCTATGTGGGAAGGCTGAGAGAGCTGGCGTTGTTCAACCTGGAGAAGAGAGGGTCAGGAGGATCTTAATGTACGTAAATACCTGAAGGGAGGACGCCAAGAAGATGGACCAGGCTCATTTCAGTGGTGCCCAGTGACAGGACCAGAGGCAATGGGCACAAACTGAAACTCAGGAGGTTCCCTCTGAATACCAAGAAATACTTTTTCACTGTGAGGGTGACTGGGTACTGGTGCATATTGACTAGAGAGGTTATGGAGTCTCCACCTTTGGAGATACTCAAAATCAGTCTGGACACAGTCCTGGGAAACTGGCTCAAGGTCACCCTACTTGAGCACGGGGGATGGGCCTCCTTCCAATCTCCACTATTCTCTGATTCTATGACTAAGAAACAAAAAAAGTATATAGGAACTGAAACATATAAAAACCCCTGATTTCATAGTTTTTTGTACATTCATTTATACATGAGCAAAAATGTTATGAGAATCATCACAACAAGAGTGAAGCCTTAAAGAACATAATAAATAAATCACAAAATCCTTGAGATGAACGGGCTTTAAAAAGTAATTGCCAGAGGCGTCCAAGTCATCTCATATTTCACATGTAGCATGTAAAACAATGTTGCATACCCTCTCTATTTGCTCTGTCATTGCTCTGATAAATAATTCAAAAATATATTCTTCTTCAGAGTTGGGTATAAGCTACAATTTTATTAAAATAAAAGAATAAGATGAATACATAAACCTAGTTAATTGCACTAGTCCCTGAAATGAAAATATTCACTTATCAATATCTTCTTAATCTCCTTTACCATTTCTCTTCTAAGGCGCCACACCTTTTTTTCATTTAGATGAACAAAGAGATTCTCCCAGGTCTCCACATGCAAGTGGAGGTTGAAGAAGAGATGGGAAAAGTTCCACAGAGCTGTTCTGGTCACAATAACTCTGAGAAGTAACCTGCTGGATAGAAGTTTTCATATCCAGAAGTACATTGCACCAGATTTCAAGGCCTTATTGTCCTTCTTCCATGCTCTCCCTGACTCAATGACGTGGAGGACAAGCTAATCTAATGCTCTGACTGTAAATCTCCTCTGAGTGAAATTCTGTTTGAACCATGAGTATCATGCATAATGTAACAGTAAGAAGTAACAACATTTTAAGTATTGCACCCTGGAAATGTCCTATTTTCTATAATGCAGCTAACTGACTTATTTTCCACATGACGAGGTAATGGAAACAATACTGGAAGTGCTTGAAGCAAGTTATATATAAAATATGCAAAATGTGTTGGTTTTCAGTTGTGTGTCATTTCAACCCACACAGTAACTGTGTGGTGGGACTAACTCAAGGACAACACACAGCATCTCTCATTCATGCAAAGAATTCCACTGAATTAAGCAAGATTACTCCTGTGAATCTAGATTAATCATACATAAAACTTTCTAATTCCACAGATTACCTTTATCAAATAATTTAGACATCCCATTTTTTTTTATTGATGAACTACAGCACTTTTTTTTTTTCTCTGCATCCATGGATTAACTACACGCACATATATGTATGCATAGATATATATGTGCATACATGTCAAAATATGTGCATGCGCATCACTGAAATTATACACTATAAATCATAGCAGAATAAGTGTCCCTTTATTTTTCTTTTAATTGTCAGAGGAGCTTGAGAGCGTGCTTCCATTTTTCTCTCCTTGGAGATCTCACAGAGCTTTTAAAACAAGCAAAGTCTGGAATATGCACCCTATTTAAATAAGAATGGAGGTGAATATACTCTTTGGTGGTAGCAGTGGCTCCAAAGACAAGTATTTTCTCCTATTACAATTTCTGTTGCTGAAAGCCGTGCTCTGAGCCTTGCACTCTGGCTGGGAGTCCACTGAGCCCATTTCAGCTGGGCTGGAAGGGGTCATGCTCCCCGAAGGAGGAGGTCAGCCCCATGGCCTGGGAGCAGGGGGCAGGGGAGCTGGTGGGTGACCCCACACACCATGCATTGTGCTCAGAGGCTGGAAGTCAGCCCTGCTTATGCTGGATCATGCAGCGAATCAGCCTGACACGTCTGACAGCCAGAGGTCACTTTACATCGTGGGGATCCTTTCACACTGGTGAACCTTTATTCTGCATGTTTCTGTCATTTGAATAGCAACAGGAATGGCTCACAGGCAACATTCTGGGCTACTGATGAACACATTTTCAAAGAGCATTGGAAGAAGAGAAATAAATGTAGGCGCCTTGTCATTAACACAAAACTAAATCGCACAATATGTGATGATACTCCTTATAAATAAGCAGTGGCAGTAGAAAGGATACTGTGGAGAGAGACTAAGTATTAATACACTATTTTGAAGCTTGCACTCCACCTCTGTTGCTGCTGTGTGCTTCCAGTTTGACCTTGGGTAATCTTGAGCCCTCTGTTCTTTTCCTACCTGTCTTATAATGGAGATATTGTTCCCTAAAAATATCAACATTGTTAAAAAAAAGCCATTAAACTTTATGAGATACCCAGCTATGCTATGGAGGATGATCATAAAAAAACCTTTGAGTCTATAAATGAGATATACGAGAGACGATTACCTTACATGGTCTATAGCTTACAGTTATACAGTCATTTTGTTGTTGTTTTTGAATTATTTAAAGAAAATAATAATGAAAATACCAGCCATATTATTGGTATTATCAGAAGTAAGTTGTTGGGTAGAGCTGTTTCCAGTCTTTAGAATTATTTAGCATTTTTATTGTCTTAATGGTATCTTTCAGAAATATATACACTACTAGTCAAAGAAAGTATCAAAAAAGCTGTTCATTGGTGTGTTTCTTTTACTGCTGATCTTTTCACATAATGAACAGAAAGAACCATAAATTGTTAGATTTATAGTATGTAGAAATTATCTAGTCATTTTGCCTACAGAGAATTTCGTTTTTAAAGGATTCGCTCACAATTTAATAAGACATTCAAATCACATTCAACAAATCATACTGTCTCCAGTAACAGAGAAAGGTGATGTCCTGAACACCCAAGAGCTGTACTGATAGAGCAAATCAGCATTCTCCAAACCTTCGCAACATGCCAGAAGCCCAGGAGCCAGATGTGCCAGTACAGCCTCTGCATACAGCCTAGCCCAGTACTGCCAGCTTCTTGACAAACATCACGCACCCTTTGTAGTACTACAAAGGAAAGTCTAGGAGAAGGGAATAGACACGCCCCCCCCTAAGCACATGCCTTAGAGCCAACAGATAAAATCTCAGCTATGGGAAAAACAGCTGGAAGCCTTACTATTGCGTTGAGTGGGGACAGTATCATATTCTGTGCCAAAGCAGGCACGTGCTGCATTCACCAAAGCTGCTCCTGCACGCGTGGACATGCTGAAGAAGTATTAGATAGTTGGTTGCAGCAGTCCTAGTGTTCAAACAGTTGCTGATCTGCGCTGTGAAAATCCGCAGGGCTCGTAGTTACCTGTTATACGAGTACATTGCTATTTCTCATTCTTACACCAATTAGCTCTAGGCCTTCTTAGCCTTCAACCCCTAACGTATACCCAGCTTTGGTGAGAAAAAAAAATTAGACTATCCTTTCCCTTTCTTCCCCTTTCCCATTCTCACTTAAGAGCAAACACCTCCATGCCATAGGTAAGTGTTAGGTCAAAATTTCCAGTGAGTAGATCTATTAAGTTATACACTGCAGC
>NW_010412082.1:29428-30842 GCF_000710305.1 Buceros rhinoceros silvestris | reverse complement strand
ATTTGAGTTAAATATAGTGGGACTGTAAAAACTTAGATCCTCACTTCTAGGCTGTGAAAGGCAGTCATCCATTATGCTGGTAGAGTGCCTAGAATAATGTACTTTTCAAGTACAATATAATATAAAAATAATAGCGTATAATGCAGTATAATACTATGAATAATAAAGTGAAGCACTAAAATTAGAGCCAAAATTGACATTTAAGTCTACCTACCACTCCTATTAGTTCTGTGTCATTGACAGTGACTACAAAGACAAAAGGTGCAGTAAATGCCATCTATACTTTCAGCAGATATATTAAATGATTTTTATATGAAGCATGGATGATGTGGGGTGGTGAGAGGGAAACGAGTGTGCAATACCCGCTTTTCCCAAAGCCTTGACAGACACTCAAATGAAAAAAAATCTCTCCTTTGCGACTAGGAGAGATAATCTATATGCAAATAGCTGCTCTGGTGCATAGAAATAGTCAGGAATTTGGGACATTAAATGATTGTCATCAGGAAATTATAATTCCAAAAGATTTATTAAAAAAGATAAACATTTCATGAAGATATCTAACTTGGAGTTTTAAATCCGAATCTCCTCATCTGAAGTGACTGTCATAAGGACAAGTTATTCTGGGGGTGAATCTTGGGGTTTTTCCCCTTCTGAGGAACAGCCTTAAAATAGTCTTCCTTTTTTTTTTTGCCTTAATCCCTGAAAATGTTAATGGGATGGGAAAATTGTTTCCTGCCCAGCTCTCATGGTGAGTGGCTGGCAAATGATAGCAAGACACAGAAAGCAAACAGCTGGATTCAATCACTGCATTTAGCAGATCCCTGAAACGTGGTTGTGGATGCACCAGATATTTTAAGCACCAGTAAAGAGAGTTATTCCAGACTCCGGGACAGACATCTGGCACTAACGGAGTTAGGAGACTATCAAGGAACATGGCACATCATACACCAAATTAGCAAACAGATGAATTAATCACACCATAATTAACATACATGTGTAAAGATCTGTGCTTTGCTGTCTTTGGAGATAAACGTTCAGATACAAGAAGGAAAAGCAGATCCCTGAACTGTCCTACTGAGAGTCTGGTGCTTGATAAGAAATAAAACCAAAGCCGCTGTTACACCTTTCTGAAAAGACAAATGTATATTTCTACAGTAAAGCTGTTTTTAGGAGGAGCATCACCTAACACTTTTCACTAGCAGTGGACAACCAGTGGACAATCATTACATGTAAAAGAAAACGCATGTTCTAAAGAAAGACGTATCTAAAGAGTCAACCTCAAAAGAAATGTGCCTACCCTCCAGTCATCTTGCCTTCTGAAATCCATTATTTTAAGTATAATTTATATACATCCCTCCACATTACTGAAGTTAATAGTTAGGGTAAGTGTTTGCACATCATCATGTAATAGAAC
>NW_010412082.1:21182-29229 GCF_000710305.1 Buceros rhinoceros silvestris | reverse complement strand
AAGAGTATTTGACAAAAGATCAGAAAGAGGATGAAACTTCAAAAAGAAACATAACAAATCTGCAATTGTCAACTTTGCCAACTCACACAAACATAAATTGAGTTTTTATAGACACAAGAAAAGTTATGTTAGCCGAGGGTTTTTTGTAAGTGTACTTAAATAAGGTGCTTTATATCATCAGGTAAGATCCAACAAAACTATGTACTTTAAAATAATAATAATAATAAAAAATCTTAAAGAACTGCTTTTTCACATAGGCTTGTAGCTTATAACTAAGAAAGGGGTGTGTCTAGATTACCTTCAAAAGTTCCTTCCAACCTGAACAGTGCTATGATCCTATGAACTAAGTTTAGAGCCTCTGAAAAGAACGGACTAATAATTTGACTACTAGGGTTATATGTAATTTTTAAAAAGAAAAAAGAAAATGGCAAGAGTAATCACAACAGCACCAAAACGTAATGCTGGCTGTCCAGCAGTCTTCAGTGTTGGAGTTCCCGATAACTGGGCAAACCACCAGCAGGAGCTTGGTGTGCCAATGGTGAGCTCCACAGGGACCGTTACAACAGCCCCTCCGCTCTGCCACAGGGAAAGACCACGGAGTGATCCCATTTAAAAAAAAAAACAAAAAAAACCCCAGTATACTCGGAGCAGGAGTTGAAACCCGTTTGTAATCTGTGGTCAGGACATGTTATTGCAGGTCTGGAGGACCCAGAATAACTTGCAGAATGGATTTCTTAATGTAGGCAGTATTTTATGTGATTGGACTAGACAGGTCTGTTTCCTCTTAAAGGTGGAAAATTAATGTCGGAGAATAGGAATTTATAAACTAATTTAACAATAATCACAAATGCTTCCGCTAAATGAGAAAAGGCTTTTCTAATTATGAAATAATAGTTTCCTGTTTGAATAAACCACATCTATATAAAGGAGTTTAGTGAAGACTGAAGCCAAAATGCAGTAGCTTTATGCCTGCAAGTGTTATAGTAGAAAGCTTTCTGAAGAGGCTTTCCTGTACATGGCACTGAAAAATCAAGAAAGTGAGGTTTCAGTCAGGGAGACTTCTTTTAGCTTCTTTAAATGAGCTTATCTTCTCGAAGTTTCTCTCCCGCACTGAGTTAAAATGTAAGGTATGAAGAAAAACACAGAATTAAAAATCATTAACAGAATCGTATCAGCCCTTGTTTGATCCTCGTGTGTGTGTAATAAAACAATGTGATGCTATAATTACAGCAGATTTTGTTAAACAAAATGAAAGTTGAATAAAACATAAACAGGACAAGCAGGCGCGGAGACTCTATTGAACCACTGTCCTGCACAATTTACATTCTTCTCTAATCCCCACCGTTGAGTCCTACCTATACTTTGCACCTACACCTTAGCTGAAATATATTTTTCTTTGCTGCTTCTTCATCTCTTCTTTTGCTAGATAAAGAAAATGAAAAAAACAAGCAAAAAAGGGAGAGTTAGAAGGATATATCAGGGGTATGCTGGACATTGGGGGATGCGGAATAATCTCTGACGAATTTACTCGTAATGGATGAAAGGTGCAGTTCAAATGAATTATGGAGGTAATTTCCTCACAAGCACATTCAGTGTATTTTCCACATCTCGCATGAATCGACCATGTATTATTTAAGGGGAATTATTTTTATCACATTTATCTGTGCATAGTAACAAAGTACATTTGATGTTTTGCATTCAACTCCTTAATTCAAACAGCATTTTCATCTGACTTTAGAGGACACACATACATCACAAAAAATAATTAACCAATTCACGGCTCTCCAGAGAATGAGATGCTAGAAGTACATGCATACTACACTGTCCTGGGTATGAAGTCTGCAAGTCCTCCCACTTTCTTAATTATTGGTGAGTACCTGTCTAAAGCAGTAAACATACCACAGAAAAAGCTCAATACTAATGACTTAAAAATCAGCTGAAATCATGTCTGAAAGTTCCAGTCAGAACAGAAGCACCATTTTGCTGAATCTTAACTAATATATGCAGAGTCCCTGCCCCACACTGTAATATCGTGTAGATGTATTATAGTTAAAAATATGATAAACAAGATAGGAAAAATGAAAAGGAGTATAATTTTTCTAAACAAATTAAGATGTCTTTATGTGTCAGTGACTTCCATTTACCCTCAAGGTTCTAGTCATCTTTCATTTCCTTCTTGGGAATTGGGAAAACAGCGATTCTCTACTTAATTTTTATAACATATCATTTCAAATACGCTGTTTAGTGGCTGCATTACAAATCACCACTCCATCCACAAATGCAGCCGGATCCTCAAATGTGTTCTTATGTGAAAGACTGCTGTCCTTTAAAGGTCACATTTCAAGACAAGAATTTGGCATACGAATGTAAATAACCCAATAGAAATTAAAGAAAAAATAGGTTTACATAATAGCAGCTCAGAAAACAAAGACCACATTTCTGATCATGAAATTCAAAGTACACATCTGGGTGGGACTTGGGATCCCACCTATAACATTCCCTAGTTTGCTAACACTGAATACGCTACTGATCGGAACAGTGTTCGATAGGCACTGAGAAGAGAGAACATTGCAGAACAGCCAAGTGCCATTATTATTGCTCCAATTTTACAGCAAATTCCAGGTGTTTATGGAGCACAGCACTCCAAAAAAGAACATGCAAAACCAGTGCTGAAACACAAAACAAAGGGGTACCTGCATATTTCTCTAAACCCCTCCTACGTACATACATGCTTAGCTGCAGACTCCTTAATCAACTCCTTAAGTTCCTTATTATCCTTCCACAGATGAACTATACACTGAGAGCAGGCTGTAAAAATGCTTCTGAAGATTTTGACAGTATTTATGTATTAAAAAGATTTCATGTAGTTAAGGACTTTAAGAACTTCAACAGAAAAATGCCTGTTAGTGTCTAGAAAGATGACTGCATTGAAACACTTTCCTCCTAGTATTTCACCAAGAGAGGTGGAGGACTTATCTTTAATAAGATAATAGCCCAGAATTAGTTTCTTAAAACAAAACAATTCAATTAAAAATGGAAGCCTGCCAAAAAAAAACCCCAAACCACTGAGGAAAGTTAAAATACTGTCTCTTAATACTCAGATCGTTCATCCAAGGCATTATTCTGAAATATTGTAAGACATGATGCAAACTAAACCAAAATCTGCAGATTCTTAAAAGAGAAAAAAAAAAAAGAAAAAAACCCAAACAACCAATAGGCAAGGACACAAGCCAGGGCAAAATTGGATTTTCTGAGAAGGAAAAAGTTTGTGGTCAAGGCATATGATATGCAGCCGGGAAATCTGACTTTTATTCCAAGAACTGCCACAGACTCCTTGCTTCTCTCAAAAATGCTGTAAATGCAGAAACAAATTAGGGAAAAAATTATAATTCATGGCATCTGAACTTGATGGCTTTATGCCACAAGCCCCTATACATCTAGCAGGTACCCCAAAAACACAGATATAAGGACTATGTAAATGCGCAGACAAATACATGGAGAAATAGCTAGCAATGGTAGTAGGTACTTGAATTTTTTGGTAAAATTGTTCATTTCTTGCCATCAGTAAGGGTGGTTGTAATCTAATTTTATACATCTGTGCAGAAAATCAGGCATAGCAGTCAATGACTCCAGCATTATCTACAACGATCCAGGTGTGAAACTAGCTACTGAGGGAAAGACCGCTCTCCAATTTGACCAGAAATCCTGTTTTAGCCTTGGTTTTCCCAAATTAAATCTTTTGTTAAACTAATACATTTTAGCAAGTTATAGTTTCACCACTAGGCATTTACCACTGAAAACATTTCTGTTTGGAAAAGCCCCATCTCCCAACAGGTATGAGGCGAGAGCTGAACACCGGGAGAATCAAGGCTATCCACCAATTTATTCTAAATTTTTAAGTACTAAATGGGTTGGCACAAGCTTGTATGAACCTGTATCTTGTGGAGAAAATACCAAATGTTTAGTGCCAAAGATGATGTCAAGACCCCAGGGTGGAAATAAATCTTTTAAAGCTTTCACTCCTCTGCTAGATGACCTCTTAGCCACTTAATCCTAGTAATCTTTCTAATTTTCATAGTAGTGCTGGAAGTTATTAGCTTTCATTTCTTGAGCCTTTAAAAACCAAACTTTGCTGAAATTTTAATGGAGTATTTTGCAGTCATGATAAATAGTCTCTTCCTTTAATCCACCAAATTCCCTTTCTCTCTTTTTTTTTTTTTTTTTTTTTTTTTTTTTTTTTTTTTTTTTTTTTTTTTGGCTGAGCCAAGAGTGTCATTTGGAAGATAATTCTTTTCAGCGTTTCCACCATGCACCAGTAAGAGCTGCCAAAGAGAGAAACACAAAGAGAGAGAATGGTGCTCCTCTCCAACTCCCCAGCTGTCAGGACAATAAGTTTAGGATTACAGGGGTAAGTACTGTATCTTATTCAAGAACCAAAGTCGCTTTTGTAACCACTTCAGAAAAAAATTCTATGAAGGAATGCATTCAACAACATTTATGAGCTTGCGCTTCAGTAAAATTAATTAAATATTCTCCATTTTAAATATCAAATAATTGCAACAAAAATGTAAGTCCCACCCGTACTAAAATGAAATAGGCACGTGATTCTTGATTTTCAGGATTGTGTTTCAATGAGCTGTTCAGCTTCGTTTAAGACAGCACACAGATAAAAGTGAAACATCACTTCTCTGAAGATAAACAGGAAGGGTCTGTGGTGTTACAGTTTATTAGACTTTGAAAATTAGATAGAATAAACATCTTTTGTGGTGGGTTAAAGAAATGCCAGCTGGGCAAGATTCCTTAGGCCAAAAGAAAACAATCAAAAGTGAAAAATATGGAAAGTGATCAATTTTCCTCAAAAAAAGAGGAATAAATATCTGCAGATACAACACTGTGCTTAATGAGAAGAAAAATGTTGCTGTAATGCCAAAATTTCCAATGTTGTCTTCTGTCACAGGGACTGTTTTTATTCAGAGTGTTCATTGCTCTGAAATGATCCAATTAAAGGAAGAATGGTAACAATCCCATAAAATTCTCAAGGAAAGGATTAGAAGAAAAGAAAGGAAAATATTTTATTCTCTGTAAAAGTCCTGAATAACTACAAATAATAGGTCTGCACCTCTGAAACAGCCATGAGTGACCAGAGCATCCTGTTGGTCAAAGCCTCTGTTTCTTATGCTTCCAAAAAACAAGCTTCCTGAAACATGAAAAAGGCGAGTTCACCATCAGATTATCTTTTCACTCTAAACCAAGCGAGGAGAAATATATGTCTGGCACAAATGATCCAGATTTACAAGCATTATAGTGTCTGTGTACTTTTTATCTGAAAATTGGAAGCCGTGTAACACCTTGCACTGCACAAGAGATGCCTCAAATTTTACTTTTTGCTCAAAAATATTGAGGAAACACCACGAAATTCCCAAACACATTCACTAAACCATTTCTGCTGATCTCTTCTTATTGTTAACAGTAAGCTGATAACTGGTACTAAAGAATCAAAATTTTATTTTTCTATTATTGTTACCAACAATGTTGCTCTTGGCTATCATTCAGGCAATATGTTGGATGCCTATATTTCTGAAAATGTCCTCCAGCTCAAGCACTTCCTTTTCAGAATGAAACCAACTGCAGCTCCCAGAGCTAGTAAAAGATCTATGGCCACTTAATGCTCACAATCTGAAAGGTTTAAACACAGTTTAAAGAGGAGATTTTCTTCTCTGCTTCCTAGATCATTCTCCAGAAATGTTTTCTTTATACTGTCAGATAATAAACGGTTCTTAAGAATATTTGGAGAAAACATTCATGACAAAGCGTGCATAAGGAACAGAAGCCATTTCATTTTAGCAACATTTCTGAGATCATTAAGATTGACTGCAGAAAGTTGGTTTTCAGCTCTTGCAAATCTACAGAAAGCGTGCAGGGCTGATCAGTTTAAAGCTGGCAGTGCACAGAAGTTTAAGTGGTCATACAGGGTCATCCTATATTTTACCAGCTGGTTATTATAGCAACACAAAAGCAAGAATCATCAGTGCTTAGATGTATTTTCTTTCTGTGTGCTTTTTACAATCTTCGAAAAAACAGTGTAAAAATATTTGTCCCAGTTTGAGGTGCTTGATGCCTTCCCAGCTGTAATCACAGAGCGACACAACACTCAATGTTTCAGTGCACCAACTGTGCCAAACAGAAGCATCCTGGTTTTCAGCCACGGCTACAAATCATTTGGATGGACAGTTTTGGTACTTTGTAATGCAGATGCAAAGAAAAATCATTATGTTCAATTTTATCCTCAATTCTTGCATGACAGGAAGTGTTGCCCATATATTCTTGGTAGAGTTTCAGATGCCAACTTCATAGTTGGGCACAGATCCCTCCCAGGGGCAGGAACAAGATTTTTATCATTAATCCTCATGGAATCAAAAATAGGACCAAGACTTGTGCAAAACCGGAGCGGGTTGCAAGACATCTTATCTGTCATGATGTCTAGATTCCAGCCTTCATCTTAGCTGAAATCCTAGTGACTTGAGAGACATGTGTGTCAACTAGGTGTTTCTCACTTAGTATTTTTTTTTTCTATTCCAAAGCACATAACAAACTGTCAGAGATGTTTAAAATTTCTAAAATCTCATGCATTTTGTGCTCATCTGAATGCTTTCTTGTGGAAGATCTTAGACACATTATTGAATATTTCTGATTTTGGTCTGCAGGAAATACAGACATAAAATGGAAAGATTTTTTTAAACATCTGTGCTTCTCCTGAGGTTTTACTTCTTATTCACTGATTTCCAGAGCCAATAGCTTTGTTTCCTTATTGCAAATTAATCACCAGTGGTTATTTGGTCAAACAATTTTCTCTTGTAATTATTTTGCCTTTTTTTTTCTTCCATTGTTTAGAACTTTATGTCTAGCTGCTTTAGTTAAACTACAATGATACTCCAAATGAACAGGATACACTTTTAGTCCTGAAGTCTGCTCCATGCCATAATAAAGTAAATTAAAATACTAACAGAAACTTTTGTGAAAGTTGAATGGAGCCTGTAACATGCACACTAACGGCTTTCCTTCAGAAGTGCCAAGGATAATTAATCATATATATTTCAGATTCAGTATTTTTAGATTATTTGTAACACTGCATTATTTTGGAAGCATATACACCATAAGATATAGTAAGAAACCAGAGAAATTATAGTTCAGTAGTAAAGGTGCACATATGGCATCAGTTCCTCACTCTACCACAGACTGTCAGCGTGGCATTAGGCAACTTGCTTTGGTCCAGCGTCACAGTCCATACCTTAAGCAAATACAAGACGGGAGGAAATCATTTAAATGGAGATATAACAATGATGGCACCTGAAGATCCATTTAACTAAGGCCCTGTAGATACTATTACAGTTTGCACATGTTCTTTTGTGCATTAAAAACCCAAAAGCTCAAGATAAACATACATAGAGAAAATAAAAACATAGAACTTCATTACAGCAACACACTGTGTTGTAGTCCCCTCCACTGGAACGATGGGAAATTATCAATATTAGCACACAGGAACAATTTTAAATTTCATTAATCTTTGCATATTAATCTATGCTTAATAGTTGGAAACTAATATTGTCAGCTATAAGTTGCTAGCAAGAAGTACAACCAGAAACTGAAATAAGGGAAACATCACACAAAGATATGGGAACAGAAGAAGATGTGGTAGAACAGTTACTATTATTGGCACCATCTGTGAAATACCAGCCTTTTAGTCATACGGGAAGAAGAGCATCAGGAGCAGCAAATGAAATTCAGTTTCATTGAATACTGCATTATTCCATTTGAAGGAAAAAGGTATCGACTTTCAACAGGGACCTTTGCCATTAGGTAAGGATAGGCCTTTAAGTCTGATTTTTCAGTTCCTTTCCTCTTCCAGGAGGAAAGCAATAAGGAAAGAATGAGAAAACATATGGATAGTTACACGTAAATTCAGCTGATCCTCCATAAAACCATGTGGAAAATGTAGCAAGAAGTCCTCAGCTGAGCAGCTCTTTCACAACCTCCCAGAAAGCAAAGA
>NW_010412082.1:8201-21082 GCF_000710305.1 Buceros rhinoceros silvestris | reverse complement strand
GCAAAAGCTGTTCAATACTCAGATGTAAGGAGAAAGAAAGAAAAGCAGAATGTCTTTCTGCTGTCCTGCAGTCAATAAGCACTATAACCAATTTTCTTTGAGACTTTAGTGGAATTTACAGTAGCATAAGCCTTCCCTTGTGAACTCAGCCCTTCAATCCACTAAAACATCATTGCAGTTTAGCCCTATTGGCTTTTTCAGTCGAAGAATGAACCACTGAAGTACTTACTGGGTTGAGGTTTTTCTCACAGGAAAGAATTTCAAACTGAAAGATGTTTCATATTCAAAGGAAAACAAGAAGCACTTAATTTTTCTACTTAGGAGTACTTTTGAAACTTTACAAAAAAGGATTCCCTGAAGAACCAGCCTGTAAGTACTTAGATATCCTGAGGATGTCTGGGGTCTCTGCCTCTCTAAGAACTGCACAGATAACACCAAACCTGTGCCTAGCCTTCCTGTAACCATTTATGAAGGCAGGTTTATGAGGTTTGGAGCTGGTCTGCATAATTTTTGGTGTGTTTCTATAGCCCTGTTAAGCTATCCTAGCTCACAATTTTTACTGTCAAATGCACTTTTTCCTATGGGAGGCGAATATTAAAACTGGAAGATTTTTACATTTTTGATGTGTGGAAGAAGCTGAGATCCCATCCTTTTTTAGCAAGGAAGAGAGAGAACAGAGCTTATAATGTTTATAAATAATTTTATTTAAAATGACTCCATACACACAATAGTTTTTCAACTAGAAATACACATACATGTATCAGCTAAATATGTATTTTCGTCCTGGAGATTTTACATATCTACAAGCCTCACTAGCTCTCTGCTGTCTCTACAACTAGCCACAGTTTTCAAACCATCTGCAAATTTCTCCTTTCAATGACTTGCCAGTGCCTGCCCACTTGTTCAAAAATCAGCAGAACAGGCTCCTGGGTCAACAGCTAACAATGGCAACTTCTGTTTTCTACAATTCCTGACCCTATCTTGCATTCCTGAAATACAATAGGGATTTTAGATAACTCAAATCTTCTTACTTGCCAAAGCAGAATAAAAAAGCAACATGCTGGCAGCATATTTTTCTCTCTGTTTGAACTTAGCCATTCAATCACTTTCAGGAAATTCCCCAGTGTGATGAGCTTGAAAACAGGGGTGATGATTCTTTTGATTCTCCCCTACAGATTACTTTAATGAAACATAGATGTTACTTGTTTTGATATATCAATTTTCATGTTCAGAGCAAGCAGGGTTTTCTTGGAAGAGCATTGTGTTTTGTCAGCAATTAAAAAGCTGGTTACTGAAGACTATATTCTCAGGGATCTAATTTTGTCCCCTCAGTACCACTCCAAACAGGCAAGCGCACATGTTAACCCCAGCTTCACTGTATCTCCCTGCTGCTGCCCCAGGCAGGAAAGTGATACCTGTTGCACAGGTGGAAGTGTGCAGCAGCCAGCAGCAGCCTCTTGGCCCTTTGCTAGGGCAGAAGCACGGGTACTTCTCCTCTGCTCAGCATATTCTCCTCACAAACCCCATAGAAATGAATCCCCTCAGAGGGCTGAACCTTTCTGCCAAACCTAGTTGAAGTAGGCTGTCAGGGGAAAGGTAGGTATTGCAGGGGAAACGGCAAAGAGCACTATCAGGCACACAGTGTTTAACAATGAAACCAGGCTAAAAACATCATCTGATCCTCCCAAGAATGAAAGGGGAGAATCAGAAGCACAGCAGAAGGCCAAGCACTTGGCTTGTGTTTGTCAAGCAAAAAGCTCTAAGTCCTCATTTTCACAGGTAACTGGTGAAGCACGAGGAATGCAACAAGGATCAAATGAGTTAGCAGCAAATTCCAACTAAAGCGACGATGGCTCTCTGGTACTTCACAGTCTACTCAGAAACTTCATCTACTGCAGCAGAACTAATAAAGCTTTCTGCAGTACTCCTCTTCCCATCCTTCTGTTTTTTTTCCAGGTAACAAGAAAAGCATAAAAAGTTCTTACAGCTGAGAGGGGAACACTGGCACTGTAACGGGGCAAGTAAGTACTGCATATCACGGTTCCGTTCCTGAGCATCTCTCACTTAATTCTGATGCTAAATGGGATGCATTCAGAGGGAATCTTCCTGCTTTGAAAATGTCACCATGACTGATGACAAAGCTGGAGAAGATAAACATCACGAAATGCAGTTAGGGGAGATGTACGGGATACATATTAACTTTGATGTAAGCCTTTTATGGCATACATAAAAATAAATGGTCTTAAAAGTTAGCACCAATCACTGAGCACATATATGTGAAATCACAAGAGCCATCAGTGAGTTATAGATCAGCATCTGAATAACAGGACCCGTGTGCTACGTTTTTGGATAAATTACATTTACATAATCCAGCTGTGCTCCTCTGCATATATCTCTGCAAAGCATCATTTCGTTATCAAGACAGATTCTCCCTGTGAAATGTAAATCTTGCAGTGGGGGCCTGCTGAGATGCAGGGCTGAGTGCAACGTGACTCCACCATGCTAATTAACAAAGAGGCAGGCTCAATCTCAAAGTAAATGTCGATCCTTGCGATTACAGAAATTGCTGCACTGGCATTTTCTTTACTACCTAAAGAGTGCAACTTCAGAGACATTCTTTTCTTTAAATGCCAAACTACAGCAAACTCTCTGGGCCCAGACTACTGTTCAACTTTGGTCCCCTTCTTATTCGCTCTATCATTACTCCAATTTCATTATTTTCTCCTTTTTAAAAGAAAATTATTATATGGTAACATTTTAGTAAGTGTATACCTATAGAGGTACATAACATAATCAAGATGTGTAATTTAACACAACTTTTTTGAAAATAATTAAATTAAGCACAAGACTAAGTCATTAAGACATAAGAGACTAGAAAGCAATCAAATTGCAACAAAAGCAGGCTTGGAAAGGGGAAGAATAGAATAAGCTAGTGCTCTTTCTAGCTCATGTTGAGGAAAAGACACAGCCTAGCACATAAAGTAAAGCACTGTTATTATCCTTCCCATGAGCGATTTAGAAGGATAATTTTCTTGCAGTTCAAAGAATGGAAGCACATAATTTTGAAACCATCAGCTTGCTTTTTTTTCCTACTGTCTGAAAGCATTTTCCACAAAAAATTTATTACCAAACCTTTCAAACAAAGCAGCTGCAACCTGAGATGCTTGCTCTTGCTCTTTGTCTTTCCAGGAAAGAGAACCAAGGCCAGTATAATCTGTTTCATCGCTGTACGTAGATATATTGGGACCCACTGCCTCCAATTCCCCTCTCAGGTGCTTTCCACACCAGTCCCATCACTACATGTGTGGCAGAATGCTCACATGTAGTTCCTACAGGCACAATGGATCAGGCACAGGAGCCATCACTTGCCATTGGTGCAAATTACTTCTGATAAACAGAAAAGAGGCATTAGGTTTTGTCTGTAGCTCTTAGGATTACAGGCACCAATTCTCTTCCACACACACAAAGAGATTTCCAGTGGAAAGCAAGCCAGGCATGTAAGTATGGAGGGAGGTGCTGTGTGCTGCTCTGGCCCACATCACCAGGGGCTGGGAACAAGAAGTCAGACCTTGAAGTACAGCCTTGGGGTCTGATCATTACCGTGGCAGAAAGGGGCGACAGTCATGCAGTGTTTCTTCAAATGTTTTTGTCTAATCGGGAATGGATGAACATCCTAAGGTTTGTGCCTCTGATTCAGTGCCTTATATAAAGACACTTTTATGTCTGACTCATAGGTATTTGTTCCAAACTGTGAGTCTGTTCCTCCTGAAGATTTGCTCTGTTTTGGGTTTGGTTTTGGTTTGGTTTTTTTTTTTTTTGAAGCCAAACTGTTCTTCATGTATATTTTATAAGTTTTATACCAAAATGGGAAACTCAAAGAGGATAGGTCTATATTTACTTATCAGATATTGGATTTGAAGGCTTCAGACCAGTCTAGCATTTGCATGTTTCCATGGTTGCTAAATAGAAGTAGAAAAAAAATCTCTACACAAGCTTGTCTCAAAAACTCCAGGGCTGTATTTCCTCTTCCATGTTGAAATCTGCTCCCAATTAAGCCACCCATAATCCCTCCCTCTTATCTTTCTTTACAGTTTATGAGTGTAAGTACCTTACATTTGGCTTAAATTGCATTCACTGGCTAAGGATCTGTATCTTAACTTTTTGCTTCTGTGGAAGGGGAAGAGCTCAGTGGACAAGCTCTTACTTCATATTCAACAATAAAATTTGTTACACATATGGAAGAAAATGTTCATCATAGCATCCTAGATAAAGTAGCAGCAGCTCTAATTAGAGGAGTGACGATTCACTCAAAATCCACTTGACAAGTAGTTACCAGAAAGAGAAAGTTTCTAGATGTGATCACGTGCATGGCAGTATCAAGACAGTTTCCATCTCAGTTCTTGCTTGGTTTTAGCCAGACAGAAAAATGTTAGTTCCTGAAGTAAACATACTCCCTTCCCCTCTACTCCCAAAATATTAAGATGATATCCAATTCATGGCCAAAAGAAATAAGCACTTTCCTCTATTCTAACTAACTGGTATTGCCATGTCTTGAAGACTCCTCTTGTCAAAATGTGTGTAAGTTGCAGCAGTTCACTATTAGTAATGATGTTAACAATGACCTGTCAAATTAACTAAAACCAAGTAAATTAGGATTGTTTGTGATACAGACAGAAAGCCTGATGGGAATGTCAAAACTAACAGAACAGTTTCGACTCTGGTGGTCTTCTAAGGATTATATACGACATACTTTGAAAGGTCAGAAACAGTTAATCAGCTTAACAGAAGAGTCTGCCACAATCGTCACTTCTGAAAGATTTCTAAACAATATACATGCCTTGGTTTCAAAAAAAACAAAAAAGAAAGAAAGAAAGAAAAAAGAGCACTTATGAAAAATCTCTTTGGTGCATACTGACATTTTCTGTTATAATCATATGCTCCTCACTGCAGACCTATCTAGATATAAAAATACACCTGGAGTTTAGGAGGACCATGATTCATTACACCAATTCAACACCACACCAGAGTTAGCTATTTTATGTCCCTTAATTAAATGAACAGATGATTTTGTTTTATAAAATATGTCTTGACCCTAGGGTTTTCTTTAGGAATGAAAGGGTTTTCCAGCACACATTGTCATTGAAAGGCAAATAAAATCTCCAATAAGAAAAACATCCAATGGCAGCTTTAGGAGCATATACACAAAGATGTGAATTTAAACTTCTAATTTTTGAAAGCGTAGCCCCTAATCTCCTGCCTAGAAGGAATGCTCTTCTTTGTCCATCCTTGTTGCAAATACAAATATGTAACAAAACCTCAACAAACCAAATCTCCCAGAAGTATATATATTAAAATCTACCTCAGTGAAAGAGGTTGCACATTATCTACAGAAATATAATACTGCCAAATCTGCAGATTTTAATTTTGTATTATCTAAATGCAAAATTTCGTATTAAACTGTATTGGCATGTCGCTACTAACTATTCTATAAGCAGACAGGATTCTAATAACACATTATTATTAGGAATTATTATTAAATTAGGAAATACAAGTTTATTTCCATTTTCAATACATGTGATAGATTTAGCAGGACATATTCTTATACTGTATGGAATTCACATTCCAGTTTTCACTGTCTTGGAAATAGAAGAGCGCATTGAGGTTTATGTCTAAGACTTGCCTCTGGGCCACAAAAGGAGAATTCAAAAGAAAGACAGAGTTAGTTGCTAAGAGACCACAACTACTGAGCACATGCTGTTATCTAATGGCATTCAATGAAGGCTTTCCAGTGAGAGAATGTGAAATATATCTCTATGTACCAACAACGCCTGTCATTTGCTGAGGATAAAATACAATAATAGTAGTAGACGAGGCCCCTCATTGTAAGTTAAAGTTTAGAAATGCCTAAATAATAATTAAAAAAAAAAAAAAAAACAGGCGTAAGGACTGAGGACTAAAATCCCTTGAATTTATTGTTTCTCCATATGCTTTTAAGTTACATAAGCAAACTCAGAATTTAGTAAGTCACATCTCTGTTACTAATTTGCTGATATTAATCCTTATGATCAATAATATAAACTCCCGTGACACTGAAGCATGTGGAAGAAAGCAATCATTACTAGCTTGGTAATTCCAGAACTAAAAGGGTTGTATGTGATGTTCAGATGATAGAATACCACTCGTCTACAACAAGCTTTTAACTGGAGGGGTCCCTGTTAGAAAAAGCCAGCTTTGGGCTTCACATGTGTTCACTTAATGTTGGAGGCATCGAAAAGGCAATCTAGTTCAATATTTACCAGATTCAGATTACAAACCCCAAGAAACTGTAAAAGATGAATTTCCATTTAGAACCCTATTTTTCATATTTATTCTACTCACTGCACTTTCACCAAACTGCTGCAAGTATCTCAGGAATATCATAAGGAGAATGGGTGGCACTGCCTCTGCAGCTACTTTGCTCTAAAATGTTTCAGATACATTTTTCCTTAAGTATTCCTTCTCTCTCCCTTCTCCTTTTCTTCTTTGTACTCCTCCAAATTTTAACCAGCCATCCTGAAGTAAGTGATTCCTGCTCAGCCATCAGCATCTGTAACTAGGTTCATCATCCTCTGGAAGTATTTATCTGTGGCTATAAAAAGCCACCACATGACTAGATGAAACAAGTCACCAAAGTTGTACATGGCTACAATCTGGTAAAATTTATTGCTTTTGTACTTTCATAATGATAGAAAAGTGATAATCTAAATCAAACCTTTTCGTGCTAGGAAGTCTTGATACTCAGTTGAGAGAAAAGGGCTTTTCTTACACTTCCTAACATCCAAAAGTCTATGTTGGTCTGAGATGATGCCATAGCAGTAGCTTTTTCACTCTGTATTGCATTGGCTCTGGAAGAAGCTGAGTATCACTGGTTCAGACAGAGTGTGAAGACGTTTGCATCAGTAGGATGAATCTTGCCCAAGTTTTCCTAAAGACAGTGGTGCTTATTTCCTAGAAAACAAGTTCATTTTCATCGTAAAACATTGAACTCCTAAGGGACAGGAGATTAATTGAAAAGGAGAAGCTCAGCTATCAGAATCCCGATGCAGGAGTAGACCTGTACTTACATTACCAGGGAAGAGATCTAAACCTCACTAAAACTAATGATAAAGTTTCCATTCTTTTCTGTAGGCTGGAGATCAAGCCTAGCCGCGACAGCTGTTGTGCAATTGTCTGCACATCTGACTTGCTTGTTGTTTCTTTCCAGTTGTTGTATACTTAAGAAATAACAAGGGACCACCCAGTTCTCACGTTTGGCTGTGAGCGGAGGTCCTGTGTGGTAGCACAGACACAGTGACGTCAAAGGACCATTTTTTTAATGAACCAAAGTTAAGCACAAAAATGTTGTCAGGTCTATGAAGATAATGGTGTGGGAAAGAACAAAGGTGAAAGACATCAACTTGCATATTCATTAATTTTATAGGATCTGCCGAAAACATCGAAGTTCAATTACAGCAGGGCATCTAGTTCGCAGTGAGATGGATATGATCAACTTCTTCAAGTCCCACCACAGCTTCCCTGGTCGCTGAAAGAATGTTCCATCAATATGAAAACAGTTTTACAGGATCACTAACAATGGCACTGCAATATTTTCTGGCAGTCTAAACTGCCACTGGCAGTTCCAGTGGGATGTGAGTATACATATATGGAGGTAGTAACATCCAAGACAATAGAACATACTTATTCACAGAATCATAGAACACTTTGGATTAGGAGGGGCCTTTAAAGGTCATCTAGTCCAATGTTCCCTGCAGTGACCAGGGACATCTTCAACTAAACCTAGTCTCTCAGAGCCCTGTCCAACATGCCCTCGAATGTTTCCGAGGATGGGGCATCTGCCATTATCACTGTTCTGGGCAACTTGCTCCAGTGTTTTGCCACCCTCATTGTGAAAAATTTCTTCCTTATATCTAGTCTAAATCTCTCCTCTTTTAGTTTAAAACCATCACTCTTTGTCTAATCATATCTGGATCAGAATTAGGTAACATGTAGGGTTACAGAGATGAACACCCTGTTATTTAAACTTATTTATGAAATTTATACAACTTAACTATAGCAAAACCAGGCAAGTTTCTTATAGAACAAAAATTAAACCATGCCACTTCCTCTGTTTTCCCTTGCAACACTACACTAAAAAGGTAACTTTATAGTTGTCTTGCACACTGCCTTTACAAAGAGTCTTTTCCCAGCACTACTCTACACCAATGTCTTCTTCCAGAACAGAGTGGCCGGAGAGCGAAGCTCTTGTTCCTGAGTGTTAGGTCACGTGAATGCTCACACTACCCTGAAGCTGTGAATCTGGTGTATGCTATTCACGGACAGGGCTACAATGGATATTTGCTTCTTAGCAGAATTATTGAACTAATAAAGGGTAATTGTTCCTTTGCAGCTAGTCAGTCACATATCCAGCTGTCATGAATGTGCACTCTATTCTCATGCCTAAATTCTTAAAGAAACAAAATATTGTGACTTTCTTCTCCTAATGCAGGTGTTTAATTACTGATAAAAAGAATGAGTTATAGATGTGAACTAAAGAAAACTTCTATGTATTCTCTCAAATTACGTAAGATTTTTTCCCCATTAATTCCCAGAGCTGTTAAATTAATTGCAAAATTTCCTTCAAATGTTCAGAAATAGAAAAATGCAAAATTTTCAACCTGTTTAATTCTAGTATCTTTTTTGCTCACCCAAAAAGGCTAACTAAATCTCCAGAAAGCAAACAAATATCCTTCATTATAAAATGCATGCCTGTAATTCAGATCAACATCCACAGTCATGATAGAAAAGGGGTGCAGTAAGGCAGACACCTTTTCCAGTCTAACACCAAACTCATAATGAAAAAAGCAATGAACCATGCATTTAATTTTCAAGAATATTGAATCAGAATATTAAACTGTATTATGATTATAAGATGTTGCTAAAAACCCACATCTACCTCTTATCCATAAAGTCTTTAAGTGATTTAATAAGTCAATAGAATTTCTACATTAAACCTACAAATTCTTATATATATTCAACAAGATCAGAACATTTGTGCATTTTAAACAGAACTGCTTTTATCTGTGAATAAATTAATTATAAATGATAGTCCTCCAAAAGCAAACCTTGTAAGAGCAATAATCTCAGTTCTGACTCCACTCTAGCCATTCAAAAACCTCCATTTGCTTTTGAAAGGTCCATCCCTATTCCAAGGGAATTAAATAAAAACATATTGATAAGCATATCTATAAGTATATTCTTAGATAAATATGAAAATACACCCAGTGTAAACACAGGTACGGAAATAAGACACTGTGACTAGAGCTTCCATTTCTGTCACAAAACAGTTACCACTTTGGAAAATGGCAGATCATCACACGCATCAAATAAGGAACTACCCCTAGGTTCCCCGTCTTCTGACACCTAGCTAAAGATAGCGCTGAAGAGATATGCTATAGATAAAACCTGTTATTTTGCATTTCAGTAATCATTTAAATTATGAGAAAGCTGCATGTTTGTCCCAACAGAAGCAAATGCCCAGCCTAAAGCTTGGGGCTTGTTCAGGTTTTTTGGGTGGAGGAGAGGAGCAGGATTTTCTTAACCTTTCTGTAGAGGCTGAGATTATAAGGGAAAAGCACTGCTTAGGTAACATAGGCAAAGCAAAACACACCTTTGAGCATTCAGCACATTACACACGACCACATTACATACGTAACACACGTTCTTTGTGTCTCATATTCCAAATAAGCACTTAAAACCATTCATGAACAGGTTACAAATCCCTAAAAAAGTTGCACAGACTGAATCACTTTGAACTTCCTGTGATGGATTTCACATGGAAGGCTTTGCAAGGAAGCTGGGGGCCAGCACCTGTTCCAAGGAAAAAGATGAAGTTGCTCGAAGTTTCTGGCTCTGGAAACTCAATTTCATAGAGGTTCTTTGACTTGTGGCCTTGAATTTTCATTTTCCACAATTTGAAACCAAAGAATACTTCTAAAGTAATAACCCAGACATCTGAAAATACTAATAGAATCTGCACAAGATACTACTGAGCTACAAGTTTCCTACCAAAAGATTTGACTTGCAATCCCATGCCATAGAATGAAAACATTCTTCTGCCTTTCCATCGATTTATGTACTATCTCTTCATGACAAATGGAAAAGATGTATTTACACTGTATTACTAATGAAAGTTTATGTCCTGGAATCCTTACATCAGTTGCTAAACATCTTAAAAACAGAAACAAATAAAATTTATTTTCAATCTGTTATCATTTAGCGCTTCTTTCTGCCTAGGATATATAGTATAGAACACCATACATGATTATTTCTAGCCTCTGAAAGCAAAGAATTGTTTTCTATCAATGCATCTAATCTCTGTAATCAGTCGAAACTTATAAAATTTTTTTCTCACCTCAGTGTCACATCAGTTTTGAAAGACTAATCATAAAAACAGACAATTCATTAATTTAATTCATAATTTATAAAATGTTTAAATATTTTATTTTTCTTTTCAAAAATTACTGCTTTCGTCAAGAAGCATTCGTAGATGTACACATACAGTAGGGCTTCATACTTGAGAAAAATTTTAACAACATACAAATATGTGTTTCAGCTATCCTACTTCAGTTAATGATAGCAATTATATCATTTAAAGCACAGGAAGACCCATAGCTTTATCATTCTCCTTGCTCCGAAGAACAGGGCATAGAGAAACCCAGTAAATCTCACTGGTGGAAAGAGCAGCACAGGAAGGCCCTGAAGCAGTGCTTAGCAGGCCTGAAAAAGTCTCACCATGGACTTCCCAATGTTTCCTGCACAGCTTCTAGGGAACTTCCCAAAGTAAGACATTCCTATTCCCTTTACATATTGCAGCAATGGCCATAAAGACACAAAGAGCTGACCTATCTCAGCCCCGGCACCTCAGAGCTCCAGGTGGGCATGTTCTGCACGGAGCACAACAGGTAGTAACAACTCTTCCAGCAGAGGATGATCTTCATGCGTGTACAGGACCAACATGCAGCATCTCAGCCTGCGGTGTGGAGGGATGTTGAAGGCCACAGATTGTACTTGTGTCTTATCATTTGAGGGAAGTAAAGCTAAGAAATATGAACAGTTCTGAAAAGCTAGCAAGTAAATGTTAATGCTTTGAAACCTATGTTCTTGCAGAGATCAGAGATCAGCTGAGAGTATCAGGCAGGACAGAGAAACAAGAAACAATTTCCAGCTCTTGATGATGCCCACTTATTTGAGAGTCCACAGCAAATTCACATGCTGCTTACTCTTGCATTTTGGTTTCCCAATGTCAAATTTCAATATTAAAACTAAAAGTAATATTTATTCAGGGAGGCATTCCAATGATTACTACGAATACATGCCAAGGGAAGCTAGTAGTTGGAATAGAGTGTGAAAGTTTTAAGTACTAACATGAGAAAGACAAACAGTAAGATACTGAAAGCAGCAGCATTTAACCAGTCTCAGTGAGAGAAAGCACTAATCTTTAATGAACAAACAGCAAGGAGAAAAGATACAGGCACACACTAGTCATAACAACTATTACTAACTAAACATAACAATTACATTTAGGGTCTCTCTGCCGCTAGCTGTCACAAAGACCAAAGAGGTATAGAACAGATTTACCGCTATGTTCTTGCAGAGGCAAATCACTAATTCTAGCTGATAGTTTGAAATGTTTTGGATGGTTGATTTTGTCCTATTGCCAGACACAAAGTCATCAGCCGCTACAGAGAATACAAACACTTGGTGGCAGATATAATATGCCCAATCAATTACAAGGCAGCAAGAGGACCCAGCTCAGCTGCTCATAATTTCAGCTATTCACCAGCCGATGGGACTTAGAACATATTAGGATTTCAGCTAATCATCATCAAAACATAAAATGCATTGAAAAGCTCATTAAAAACCCCCCAACCAAACAACTAAAAATGTTCAAGAAAGAATACAATAAAACATTTTGACAAATACATTCCAATTTTGAGTATCAGGTAGAATCCGATTTCATACCGAACAGAAACTGATGGAGAAACCAAACATGAGCCTAACTAAAAGTCAGCTCAATTTCATGCAGTAAAGAGCTATTGAATCAGTTTGCCATTCCCTTATATGCCTTTGAAATTGGCTGATTTTCAACATTAAAAAACAAATTAGATGCTTTATTCTAACTTATTGTAAAAACTAGTTCAGAAGCCTACCTGGATGCACCCAGGAAAGAGGCCAGAGACCCAGCATGGTGAAATTAATTTTCCTTTCATGCCGCCTAGTCTGATGAGCAGCAGCACAGGCCCCCCAACACCTTGCAGCTACCATGCCTGAGACCCAGCTGAGGATGACTGCCTTGGCTCATTGGCTTTCCATTTCCATGACACCCTTGGTCTTCTCATGAGCTTGCCAGAGGCGATGACAATGGTGCAAAATGTTCATAACTACGTATTGCACATGAGCCACCAAACAGGAACCAGTTTATTAGTGTTGTCAATCTACTTTGATAGAAACTGGAAAACCCACAACGAAAAGCTTTGTTTCTTGACTTCATATTTGGCACCTAGTCATCAGGGTTATTTTTTCTTACAGTTTGATATTGAATACAGTCAAGTTCCCAGACTCTAAGTCCATGTGCATATGATCCCATATCCCCACAATGCAGAAGTGACTGTTTAGTTTCAGAATACTGCCAATTAAAACACATATGGAAGAAGAGGTCCAGGAAGGAGACCACGCTGCACCACGGTTGGACAGACTTTATTCTATTTAAAATGACTGTAGGTATACTTAAATTGAGACAAGGAAAGCTGTGAGGTTTAGATTTAAAGGGAAGGAATCAATCATCTTGCTGCCCAAGGGAAAGA
>NW_010412082.1:6573-8117 GCF_000710305.1 Buceros rhinoceros silvestris | reverse complement strand
GGAAAGAGGGATTTTAGAATACTGAAATGGCACAGCTGAAGACATCATCTTTCTCTGCGGCCGGCACAGGATTATAGGCAGTGAAAAAAGAAAAACAATAAGAGAAGGGACTGGAGTGAGGAATAAGAAGGCATTTTAACTCCTGGAAAACAAGAACTGTAATTATTTATTACCATTGACCATAAATGAAGCAGGATAAAAAAAAAGTCTCTGCTTGTATGCAAATGAGATACTGTCCTCATTTACCAAAATCTGTAATTTTGATGTAAATTATTTCTAAATTAACTTGAGTTTAAGCACCAAAAAAACCCTTTTGTACATACTCTTGATTTAGTACCACAAGGTCTTTATTTGGCTTAATTTGACCTTAAGCCCTAGAGCCAGTTTATATTTATAGTAAAAATAGATGTTCTACTTTTCTGGCTGGACTACATACTTCCATGCACAGGTTTGTCTCTCATGCAGAAGAAATGAAAGAAGCTTTTCCACTAATTTTCTTCTGCATTTTTATAACATTACTTAAAAGCCGTACAGATAGATCTTACCGTATATTGATCCCTTTTTATTTTTTTTAACCAAAGACATAATTTAAAAAGAGCAGGCAGAGATTAGCTATGCTAATGGCTTTATTATTTAATCTTGCATATAATTTAGAAAGATTTCAGGTTTTGTTCTACAAACTTTAGAAAAACTATAAAGATTTCAAGAACACAAAACATGCAATATGTCTGAACACGACAGAAAAGGAGTCAACTGCTTAAAAATCCATACACAGCTAATTAACTTACATGACACACAAATTTCCACAGATGTTTCAAAAATGTAACCTTTTTCCTAGTTCATGTTTAGAATTCACAGTGACAAAATTCCCACCTCCAGCACCATCCGCTTTGAAAAAGCCTCCCCAAATGCTTAGCACAGATACAGCCTGTGTATGTTTACATTATTTAATTAAGCAATGTGGTGTGGCTGAAATTGTGAGAATAATCAAATCACCAGTGTCTCAGGAGTGAAGTATGACATGCTGGCTATGCTTCCCACCTCAGGCTTCAGCTAGGAGTGCTATGTTTTCATTTCCCAGGAAAGTACTGCAACAAGAATCCTGTCTCATTATACTAATATTTAACAGCTGCGGATTATGTCTCCCTACCTTTCATGTATCTCTATCTTGTTGTTCTGCGGGTTTGGTGCTGTGGGATTTTCTTTTTCCCCTCCCAACACCTACTGTGGAATTACAGACTGTAAATGGATTTAGGCTGGAAGATCATCTGGGCCAGCCTCCAGCTCAAAGCAGTGCTCATCAAACCCTTTAATGGACTCTTATGTCAGAAGGCATATATCCCAGAATATGGAATGTGCCTCACTTGGGTCACAGAATGCTCCCAACTTCCCCACAAACCGTGTCTCTGTGACTGTACATTTCTTCCACCTCTTGAAAACAACTGCAGAATGGGATAAAGTGATGTTAATGGGAAGTCCCACACCTAATGTGGGGGTGTGGCAGGGGAGATGGGGGAGAAAAAAAGCAGAATCCCCTTCTGTTT
>NW_010412082.1:0-6514 GCF_000710305.1 Buceros rhinoceros silvestris | reverse complement strand
AGGGCAGATGGAGAAGAAATAAAGCAGAATCCCATTCTGTTTCATCCTGATCCAGAGAGAAGAGAAGGAGGCATCAGGCACATAAAGGAGCAAGAGGGATCACAGCCGCCAAAAGCCTGTGCAAGGAAATAGGTTTCAGCTCCCTGAATCCCATACTATATCCTGCCATGTAACTCCATCCTCCCACTTTGCCTCATCTCAGAGCTGCTCTACATAGGACGGCAGTGGGTGGACAGCATGTATACCCACGTACTTCCCAAAAGGGTATAGACCCTTCAGGAGGGTAACTCCATATGCTCAGGATGGAGTACATTTTCACTGAGAAGCTATTAGGTAACACCAAGCACAGAGACACACTGACCACATAGGCCTCTTCTCCCATCTACTGTTCTGTCTTCTTGACCGGCTTTCCTCTCTTTTGTACTTCACAGAGAATAGCAATATTTAGCCTAATAACACATGATTATTCACAGTCCTTACAAAGACTTTACAAAGTCCTTAAAAATATATTTGCCGCATTTGTCATGTTGGTCTTGATGCCAGCTCATTTTTATTTTCATTTACAAAACTAAGCATTTTCTGGTCTAATAGAAATGAGACTCATGATACTACTTGTAATGAACAGTTTGAGCAGGAAAAACCTCCCACTTTGTCAATAAATTATCTGCAAGAGTCATCTCCTCGCCTCACACCACAACACTGCCATTCGAGAGAAATCATTGAAAGAGTATTTATCAGTACCTCCTTGCTTTGAAAAACAGAAGTCTCTGTTTCCCAGTGACATTTGACTTTTTACAAATGTTTTAGTATTTCTACTGATCACATGATCAAAAGCCGTACTTTTTATACAAAAGCCGTACTGAGGTGGCACCACCTTTTGCATGTTACATGTAACCAGAAAAAGAACTTTAAAGTTTCCTGTCTCTTTCATCTAAAAAAAAAAAGAAAAAAAATCACCTTTTTGTGCAGTGTGCATTTGATCCAGGCATTTGATCATGATACCTTCCCAAACGCTGAATTCCTAAAAGGCAGTCAGCTTTGTCTCCCTCTCATTCTCCAGGCAATCTGAACCATAAATGATTTTCATTATCAGTTGTCAAGTCTTCACATATAAAAGTCACAATAAAAAAAAAAGAAAGAAAAAAAAAACACTGGAAAGAAACCCTGTGCATGAGAAAGACCCTGATTTATTTTTGATAACAGGATGATTTTGACTCTAATATGCAGCTGCTATCAGCCCCCATGCTTGTCTCAAGGGTGCTATTTGGGTTCTCAATTAAGCTAGTTTAATAAAGGCAGGCAGAGAAATATCCTTGCAATAATAAAAAGGAAATGACAGCCCAAGCCAACATTAAGTCTAGTCACCCTTTAAAAATAATATTTTCAGATCTGTCAAAGTAAGTGTTTTATAATAAATTGATGTTATATTGAGATGATTTAAAAAAAAAAAAAACAACCACAACAAAACCCAACCCCAGAGCACTCTCTAAATATCCTTTCATGGTTTCTTTCAGATGATTCTGTTAGCATTTACCTGACGGCAATTTGTAGCATAGCATCTCTAATATACTTAAGCTGAGTGTAGGTTGTGCACATCCTGGGACAGTCTCACTGTCTTGAACATGCAGAGCCAGCCCACTGTCTCTTCACTGGGCAATAAGCTACTTCTTGTAGCATTTAGATGGCACACCAGAAAGAGACCCCCAAAGCAGCCACAGCACTGTGATGGAAAACAAGGATTTTAAAGCTTCCGTAGCTCGTCTGTCTGATTATGCCCTTTCTTGACCCGTTGCCTTAGGGAAACTCTCTTGGTAGCAAAGAAGTGGGGAGAAACTTGCCCTTTTTTACAAGCTTGTGTTGATCTTATTTGTGTTTGCAGAAAGTATCAGATGTGGACACAGGATTTCGCCATGGGAACCTACTGGCAAAAGAAGTCCTGCAGACACATGCTGCTCAAAAGCACAAATTTGGTGAATGCCCTGCATTCTTCCATAATAAGAATAAATAAATAATGTCATGACATTTTGCTTTCTACAGAAAGAAAAATCTCTCTTCTATGACTCAGCCATAGCCAACATAATTGAAATTATTGCAGGAAAATCTTCTAATATTTTCTGTTCATATGCCATAAGATTGCAAAACCTAGCCCATGCCTCTTCCATGCATCTGTAGAGGGATGTGCAAGGATGTTACTCCTAATTTCAGTTAACAATGTCAGTGCTACATATGTATACATACAAAGTAAATTATTTTCTGCAAATACTATGTCTTTGGATGCCTTTGTTGTGTAATCGGGAGAGGTAATAAAACTGGCTAGCAAGCAGAGCACAGCATCTTAGAGCTGTTGCCTACTAGGGCCTTCTCACCCTGTTTTTCGTTTCTTGTCCTGGGCCTCTGTTGACTGCCCATCTATATCTAAATGGTTCTTCATGCACCTACTCTGGATGACCGTGCAGAACCCTTCTCCCTTCCCATCCTTCTTGTAGGTATAACCTGCACAGTTTTGCACCTATTGCTCCTTTCTTCAACACTCTATGACCTGACATGCTCTTCATGGTCCTCCAATTCACTCGATTTCTGCTATTTAAAATCAGGCTCTACTCTTCATGTCCAAAATCTGAACTCACTGATAATCTCCAAGGACTCTGGACGTGAAGGTTTGGTTTAATGACTTATCTTTCTATTGTGTTTTCCCTTCCTTTTTCTTCCTTATGCAAATCTTTAAATTCATCTTTGCTTTTGTGATTCATTTCTCCAATTCTTTTAACCAAGTAATGTTTCTATAGTACCATTTTCGGCAATTTTTAGTAGCCACTAGCATCTTTGAATTGTGTAGTGCATTTCAGACTAAGTTTGGTTGAGAAAAGCTACAGAAAGTAAAGCATGTAGGAAAGAGTTGTGTTGGATTTATGCTGTGTTTCTCCCCTCAAGAAGAGGGAGGCAAATCCAGACAAAAGTTCATTAAACTGTGCCAGGCTACTTCTTAGTCTGTCTTATATTGTGTGGGTATAACCTTCTTTTCTTTCATTGCTTTGTTATATTCCCTAATTTTGGTTTTCTGCTGCAAACAGGAGTCCCAATTCCACATGAGGATTTAGGAAGACACTTAGATGATAATGAGGTCAGCGAGCCTATGTTAAGAAAACTGCGATGTTATTCTATGGATACTGTGTTTTCTGATTAAGTGTAGTTAAGCACATAACCGCTACCTTACGGATGAAGTCTAGTACCAAAATCGCTCAGATTTCAGTTTTCAATGAAGAAAGAAACATCATATGTAAAAAAACCCACAGAATGCCTTTTATTGCTATTAGGGAACCACAGCTCTCAAAAGGTTCAGTTTTCTATTCTTTGCATAGATGGGATAGATGAGAAATGTAAAATCAGGCTCCAAACACAGAAGTGTGAGAAACTGTATTTCTAAAGATAATTTTAATTAGACCAACTGGCATTACATCCAGACCCGTAATAGGCAATACAGTTTTATCACCACGAACTACAGAAAACTATACCAATTCTCTGGCTGACCTACCTTTCCATCTAAGCAAGCCAGTGCAACAAGTCATCATGATTTTAAATACCTGCAAAAATAATAAACATCACACTAGGGTAAAATGAAAATAGAAAATAGACTTGCTTTCTTGAAGCTTCACAAAAATAGGGTTTTAGCTTGCAAGTAACCAGGTAGCATTTCCAAGCTACTGAAGAGCCTTACTGCCTCCCATCCACCTCTTATGCCCTGGGTACTGGGCAGGGTCCTCACACAGTTACTTGGCTGTTACCAGGGGTAGCAAATGTGCACAGCCATACTTCGATTCCAGTCAAAATTATATATATATAAAAATCTCTTTTACTAATGGAAAAAAAAAACAAACCAAAAATTTGAATCCTCAAGCTGTTTAAAGGTTAACACAGCCATTGTTTTACAGAGGATTTTGCTGGCTAGAAGTTTTTATCTTAAAGTAGATTTTGAAAATTAAAATTATATCTGACTGTAGCATATTTGCTAACTTATAGCCTGAATTTTTTTAATAAGATCTTTAAAAATTGCTTGTAATGAAAATGTAAATTGAGCCTTAACTCAAGTTTTGGAAATTTAGTAGAAATTAAACAATGAGTCTGTATTTTTATAGGGTTTTTTCCTTTCAATCTATAATTCACCACACCTGCTTGAATTCCTTTCTAATCCTATATAAAAGCAGAGCTGTTAACAGTTTGTTGTGCAAAATGTATTATTCAAATATAAATTTGGTTTTTTCTTCACCTATGAAGTTCATTTTACAGATCTAAATGTTTTTTCATTATTTGTACATTATTTGTATAACATAGGCTATATAAGCCCGTATTATACAGTTGATATAAATAACATGAATACTATTTTAAGGGTCAGAAGTATATTCTGTCAGCCAAAACGTGATGCAGGTGCGACTGGGAAATGATGTTTCAGATCATTACTGTCTACCAGGTACACAGAACAAGAAGCAGTTCTGGTTACGAGAAACTTACAGTACATTGGAACAGACAGAAAAAGGATGAGAAAAATAGCCATTATTAACTTTCTGGTGTTATAGATTCATATCTGAAAAACCCCACAGCCTTAGGGGTACAGAAGACCACTATTTTAGTGACTGAATTATGACACTGTAAGTAAGTGTGTCCAGCTAGCAGAAAACCTCATTAATCACTTCTGAAAACTGAAGCTGAAGTATTTCGCTCAAAGTCACTCTCCGAGTCAATAATGCAGCCAGGTAGTGATCTGCATTTCCCTCACCCCATTCCAGCCTACGGAGTCATATTTTCTTCTCACTTAAATAAAATATTGAGCCCAAATCCCATTTGCTGTTATTTTTCTTAACTAAGATAGCTTCTACAGCCTCTTATAACACAAGCACTCTAGGTGTAGCCAAGAGCAGTGGTACTTTCAAAAACCTGTGTACTAAAATATTCATCAGGTACATCACTGCTATTCATTGCCTTGCTAGGGCTGAAAAATCCAAAATGGGTAAGTTCCCCTGTTTGCTTAACACTTTGCATACCGTTACGAGTCAATTAAATGAACGTGGGACTGTCCTCCAGCGCCGAGGCCAACAGGCATGGAATAACTCACATTCACCCTGTTAAACTCTCTTGCTTTCCAGAACAGGGTAGCCACAGGCACAGCCCCTTAGAAGGGTTGTCCCTGGCTCATACTAGGGTCAAAACCACACCTGGGAACAGGGAAGACAGTGCTGATTCACCAGGCCAAAATCATGCCCGGGACCCTTCAGGTCACAGCCCAGTACCTTGGGACATTTCCATTAGCAGGGTCCTGCCCTGGCCTCCTGCTGGACCCTTGTTCAGAGGTGAAATTCTGTCTAGGCTAAAGAAAGACCATTTTCTTGATCTCTCTCTTTTAACGACACAGACAGATTGACTAGCAGCTGTGTGGATGTAACAGCTTGGGTCCCACACTGTCACAAAGAAACCAGGTATTTACCCACACCTTTTTCATAGGTCTGGGAGACACGGCCAACTCTATAGTTTTGTGTGCTTCCAAATTTAAGGAACAAAGGGTTTGGTTTTGCTGTTTGTTTTTTTTTTTTCCAACATGGCCATTAATAATGAATAAACTTTGTCCAGATGTTTGGTTTCTCAAATCACAGGGACACGAATTAAATCACCTATAAGAAGGTAAAACGTCTTTTGATTTCAGAGTCTGGGGAAAGGGGTGTATGCAGTTTTTGTTCTCACCTGTACCCTCCATGGACTTTGTACTGCACTGCATTTCCAGTACTGCTATTCAAACAGGAAAAGAGAGCAAGACAGACAGCTTTTCTCAGTCTGTTAAGAACAAAGAACTAACACCTACATGGAGAGACTGCTTTTTATAACAAAAACACCTCCTAAAAGTTAATTACTTTCAATTTTACACAGCAGGAGTGACTGAAGGCACCACTGAAACAAGCAGTGCCATCTAACATAGGAACCACCTTGTGTAATTGGAGCACCCAAAGAGTGAGGAAACAAAAAGTCCCCGTAATATCCATGTCAAGCCACAAGCATCCTAGGATTTTTTCAACAAATAGAAGACGATTCCTGCCAAGAAGCGGCTGTCCTCCAAGTTTAGACATCTTGGAAACAACCAGTCTGCACAGGTAATTGCAGCAAAGCCAGGTGGTAGAAGCTGCATTCTCCTTTTCCAGAGTGCATAATGGCTGGGTACCAGCTGAAAGCACACCACCACCAGCTGGTCACTCAGTTTCAAAGGGATAATGTTCCATGACCTACAGAAAGGTAGAGGAAGAAAATTAAGGTGCGGGGTTGCTCCGTCCCACCCCAAAATCAGCTCTCCTGTGAGGCAGTGGTAGCATATGGTGCTCCACCACGGGCTGCCTCTGCACGGGGCTCTCAGGCTCCACCACACACCATAACACTACAACACGAAAATGTAGAGTTTCTGGGGATGAAATGGTAATGAAAAGCCCTCACATGATGACTTCTTCAGGCTGAACAGAGAGCTCTGGTTGGAGCTCAG
>NW_010412081.1:33630-34700 GCF_000710305.1 Buceros rhinoceros silvestris | reverse complement strand
GAAATCCCTTGCTTCAACGCCCAAAATCTCACATCCTCTGTGTCATCCAGCAGAGGAAACATCACGGTGGGGGAAGCGGCCCCTCCTCAAGCAGGCAGTGGGATGTGGAGGGGGGTGGGATGCCAAGGGCGATGGGTATGGGGAGCCCTATTCCTCACTGGGGCTGGGGGAAGGGGGCTGTGCCCCCTCCATGAGGTTGGCTGCTGCTGTCTGTGGAGAACCGACACAAGTGATGGAAGGAACAGGACTGTGCAAGTGATCACCCCCAAACATTCCTTTCCTCCTTCCACACCCATTCGTGTCTGCTGCGGCTTCTGCTGAATAACGGTCCCTGGCAGAGGCAAGTCAGCATGAGGGATGTGGGGGCACTTCCCTTGGCCTCCCTACAAAGGCAGTGCCCTGCCTGGTCTCAGACATGAAGAGCAGCCCAGGGTTCTGTGGTCAATGCTGACAAAGGCAGTTGCATCCCCACACATGCCCTCTCCCTGCTTGACCCCTTTCCTGTTCCCCTGCCTCTCTAGGCGGGCACAGCACACTGCCCTCACCAGTGACAAACTGGAGCTGTGTGAGCCCTGTCCCATGCAGCAGCTCGGGACCATTTCTGCAGGGCAGCAGGGAGAGGGAGGTGCAGTCCCGGTCTCACTGTGGATGGAAAATGACTTTTCCACTGCTAAGAGGGATG
Organism: Buceros rhinoceros silvestris; assembly: GCF_000710305.1. Lineage (NCBI taxonomy): Eukaryota > Metazoa > Chordata > Aves > Bucerotiformes > Bucerotidae > Buceros > Buceros rhinoceros. The sequence goes on along the minus strand of NW_010412081.1, from coordinate 34,018 downwards.
CAAACATCCTTAAGAGAGTTGCAGGCTTCTCTCTTTTCTTTAGCTGGGATTTGGGTCCCTGACTGCCTGCTTTCTGTGCTCAGGAGGTCCCTGGTATTAAGTGATCCCTCCTATGGTGAGGGAAGATGCCAGTGGTGATACTTCTCTGCTCTTGGTTGCTGCCAGCACAGGTGAGCAGCTGGAACATTTCTCTCCAGCCCTGGGGAGAGGTCTTGGAGGAAGGACATTTAGAAGGAGAGCCAGGGCTGGCCATGCTTCCTCCTGGAGTGAGTGAGGATGGAGAGGGGACCACGTCGGCCTGACCCCATCAGGGTTTCAAGAGCAGCACCATGTGGTTACCCAGTCATCGCACTGAGGTCTGAGCATTGCCAAGACATGGATGCAGGGA
>NW_010412081.1:32761-33479 GCF_000710305.1 Buceros rhinoceros silvestris | reverse complement strand
CTGCTCGGGCTGCATGGAAGATGGGGGACATTTGCATGGTGCAGTGTTTGAGGAAAATGTTAGTAAAGTGGCCAGGTTTTTGCTGCTACCCTGAGCAGATCGGTTTGTCTCTTCATGCCTGTATGGTGACGATGTTCACACACCATCTCTCCCACCCTTTCCCACAGTCCCAGGGCTCTGTGACATTTGAGTAGCATGTGCCTTCTGTTTGTTGCTGTCAGATCCCAAATCTACTCTCTCTTTCTTCTCTGAAGAGCAGTGGCTGCATTGTCCTTGATATTTGGAGAACATGCATGAGCACAAAATGAGAATGGATGTGTGGGAGGCCGCTCCTCTCCTAAAACACTGCATTTAAATTATCTGAGGGAATTACTGACATTACCCTGCTTTGGTTTGGGGTTTTATTAGCGTCATTCAGTAAACACCTCCCTGCAACCTGGGCAGCGAATGCCCAGCCGTGCTCATTGGAGATGCCATTCGGCACTCTGCCTGCCACAGCGTCTGCTTAAGGATAGCAAATCCATTCACCCTTTCAACTGCAGGGGCTGAAGCTGCATTAGCTTGGGCAGATGTGGCCCCTGCACCCCTCTGAGGCTGGGTCACAGCTCCCCTGACGTACGGGACTTATGTGCCATGGAGCATCTGCAAGCTGTCCTGTCTGGGATCGCTCCCAGCAGTGTGGACTCTTCTCACTCAGGCAAACACCAGTGGCTTTTTT
>NW_010412081.1:31708-32583 GCF_000710305.1 Buceros rhinoceros silvestris | reverse complement strand
CTTTCCCTTTCCCTTTCCCCTTGCCTTTCTGCATCACTGGTTTTGTATAAAACCACGGGATAGACCATAAAGCCTGGCACACACACAACTCACTGAGAATTGACTGGGTATCGTAGATGCAAGCTGCTTCCATAAATATTTATGGGGGTACGGTCAGCCTTGGTGTGGGCAGACACAAATGCAAATAATGCAGTACACTCCTAGCATGCTACGGACGGTGCTGTGAGCAGGAACAGCAGTTCATTGTGAAATCAATTTAATGAATCAGTTAGTTATAGTAGGAGGGAAATAATCCCAGCAGCATTATTATGCCCAATAGCAGGAGTGTTGCAATGATGGCTGGGTTACTGAGTGAGCCTCTCCTGGGAGTGTGGGCATGGGGAGAGAAGAAGGGGACCTCCCAAAGCTTCCCAGTGAAGGAAGATGAAGATGAAGAAAATGAAGAACCACCAGAGGAGAGATGTGGTTGCAGGTGACAGAAATCAGAAAAGAAGAGTTAGGTTTTCCTGCTGTTATGCACAAGTACATTGTGATGTTAACAGGGATGGTGGCTGTCAGGGTGGGGAGAGGCACCCTGGACAGAGTGGCTGGCTTGGTGAGGGGGGGATGAACAAAAACTGGTTGAGCTGAAAGGGATGGCTTGGGTGGGAAGAGATGTTGCACACCTTGCGCCCCTCTGGTATCAAATACTCCTGAGCAGAAAGCTTGTTTTCAAGTGATGTTGGCCCCTAAATATCTGAGTCTCCTCAGAAGATGCTGACAAACCCCACCAAGGCATGGAGGTCTCACATTTTTCACCTCTGCCAAAACTAGGAAGAGAGGAAGAGTTCCAGAATTAAATATTTATTTCACAACAGGATTCTTCATCTCTTAAT
>NW_010412081.1:7249-31612 GCF_000710305.1 Buceros rhinoceros silvestris | reverse complement strand
CTTTCCCTTTTCTGCAGCAGAGTGCTCTCTCCTGATCAGGCATCTCTTCCATGCTCCTTCTCTGACACCTTCCTGAGTTATACTGTAAACCCCGCAGCAAGGAGCAGTCTCTGGTTCACAGTTTCTACAGCTGATGATCAAAGATCTCTCCTAAACATGGACAAAGTAGATCCATGTTTGTTGGTTGAGTAAAACCAATGATGGTGCAAAAGGTCAGCACGCAGACCAAGCAACTCCTACACCCTTGCAAAACCGTGTGGACCTTTCAGGTGCCTCTATGCTGCAGGATGCTGTGTGTATCTCACAGAGATGCAGCATGGAGGATGGGGCAATGTCACTGTCTGCGGGAATATTCCTGAAATCACTGTCAGCCCATAGATTATTAGTAGACAGTTCACCGGGAGTGTTGGCACATGCTGCTGGACACAGGGGTCATGTTAGTGCTGATCTGCTCTCAAGGGATCAATGGTACCATCAGAACCAGGTCAGATTTTTGGAGGTGTTTTCTAGCTTTTAATTTTTTCTTTGCAGGCATATTCCAGCCAGGAACGAATGTAAGGGCAGAAGAAGCAAAAAACACTGCCAAACCAAAACAGATTTTTTAATTAAGTGAGTATTTCAGGATATTTTTTGAGCTGTCCATCAGCTCAAACAGTCAGGATCATCTTTAGCTCGATATGGTCTTTGCAGAACATCTCCATGTGCTAATTCTGTGTTTACAAAGTTGTGTATTTTGACCCAACAGCTCCAAGGTTGTCAGTAGAAGAGCAGGACAAGAGCAAGGGGGCGATTTGTTGTCTGAGGTGTTAGGCGACCCAATATTTGTCAAATAATCTTTGTCAATAAGCTTTGCGAATACCTGGACTTGAGATGCAAGAGCTGGACTTCCACAGCAGGGACTGCAGCAAGGGTACCAAATCTGGGTATGGCTCCGCAGTGCTGGAGAAACCCAACATACTTAGCATCTTTAAAAGTGTATGCTAAGCAGTCTGATTCTTGATCTCACCATTATTTTCAATTAATTAGCGTATCAGAAACTATTTTTATCCTTGCTTTTCTTCCTTCCCACAGGTTTGCAAGGCCATACACGGTGCTGTGCTCCCTCACAGAGCAGTATTGTTTTCATGGGCTTTTGGGCGGATGTTGTATTGCATTAGCATGGCTCAATGGCATCCATTAATATGATGCACTTAGGCATCATTAGAGGATTGGTTTTTTTTTTTTCATCTTTTTCTGTTCTAATTAGTGGACTGCAGGTGAAAGAAAGAAAACCAGCAAAGTGCAAGTGCCAGGAGTGCGTTTGTTCAACATCCCTACTGAAAGGAATGATGTGTCTTGGAGGCTGGATCCTGCTCCTTATCAATGCTCCTTACCACCCACAATCTGGAGTAGCTCCGTGGGGCTGAACACCTTTCACTGATAAACCTGTGTCATGGGAGCAGGCAGATTTTTGTGGCTGAGGACAGATAATTGATTGGTCTGAGAGGAGATGGGTCTAGCTGGCAGCTGAGTTGAGGAACAGCATGGGGCTGAAAAGCAGATATTTTATGGACCCTTGAGTGAGAGAGCAGAGGAGAAAAACAAATATAACAGTCCAAAACTGGACACTGGCTCAAAGCACTCAGTTAGAAACTGCAGTATGTTTTGGAGCATCCCGGAGGGCTGGTGTGGGTAGGGTTTTTATTCAAGCAGGTGACACTCCAAATTATTGCCCCTTGCTGTGGCTGCTGCCACCAAGCAGAAGCCGGAAAGGGTTTGAGGCGAGAGGCAGCTGGAGTCTTCACAAAAGCAGCCGCAGAATGTCAAATTGGAGAGAAATTAGGACAGTTTCTGGGAGCTTTGAAGGCACAGGCTGTTTGTTTAGCCTTAAAGGAGGCAGGCTGCTCCCATCGCTGCTTCGCTTGCCTCAGCCTGGGAGACATCCTTCATGCTTTCTAAAGGCGAAAGCCCTGCCAAAAGAGGAGGAGAGGATGGTTTTCATTTGCTGTGGGGTGTGGCGAGGGGAGCATGGTGTCGCTGCAGGATCTCTCGCTGCTGGCGTGCCCAGGCTGAGGTGGAGGTCAGCAGGTCGCTGAGGTTTGATCTGCCCTGATCCCCCTTCACAGAGGAAATGAAGCGACAGGGACTTTGCTCCAGCACAGTGGCCACTTTGAAAAAATGTTTCAGGCAGATAATTTATCGGGTTTAATTGCTCTTTAATCCCCCTGATCGGCCTGGCGTGGAGAAATCCCCTCTGAATGGGGGAGCCTGTTTGAAAAGGCCCGGGGAGGTGGGAGGGCTGAAGGGGGGTTGGAGGGATGGAAGAATGGAGGGATGGAAGGATGGAGGGAATATAGAAGAATGTAGGAAAGACAGAAGGATGAAGGGAGAAAATAAAGGATGAATGGAAAGATGAGGGATGGAGGGACAGGGGGAAGCAGGAAGAGGTGGAAGGGTTGTATGAAGGGTGGAGGAAGGCACAGAGGAAAAGACAGAAGGATGGAGGGAAGGAGGGGTGGAAGGAGGGAAAGATGGAGGGAGAGATTGAAGGAAAGATGGAAGGAGGGAGGGAGAGCCTCTTGCTGTGCCTATGCAGCCTGTCCCCTCTCTGCAGCCTAGTGCCCCAGTGATGCTGCCCAGAGCCTGTGTTTCTCTTAGTGATTTTACCAATGGATTAAAAAGCCCTGGATCACTTTTCCTGTCTCCTGTCTCCTTCTGCACAGAGGATACTGGACTAAACTGCATCACTGCAGCAAGCGTGATGCCGAGGGATTTCTTGGCCATCTCCACCCAGTGACCCCAACAGTGATGAGCCAGGGAGGAGCACACCAGTGGCACCAGCATCCCAGTGCTGATCCCCTGGGTCCCCAAAACAGCAGGAACTGATGTTCTCCTTCCCACCCACCCCCCATTTGGTAAGGTCCTCTGTGTGCTTCTTGCTGTTTTCAATGCTGTATCCCAGGCTTTGTAAGGATTTCAGAAGAGAAATGCTTTGCACTCTCTGTAGGAGCTGTAGCTCTGTGCTCTGATGTAGCTACATGTGGGGGAATGAAGGTTTCCCAAGAAGAGCAGTAGATGCGCAGAACTCACTGGGTATGGCAATTCACCATCCTCAACATGGAGCAAACCTTCTTTAACAGCACCCCCTGTTTCTGTCCGGTGCTCTTGGTCAAGGTCCACGTCTGGGGTTAGGAACGAGGGGCATTGTGGGCTCAGCACATCTCCAGCACAGCACTTTGTGTCCCCCCAGGATGGTAAGGGGATTTCTAGTGGGATATCTCCAGCTGCTGTTATGGGATGCATTTAGCCTAAACTACAGGAGATTACACTGTTCATAACCCAACACAAGTCCATGAAATCATCTCTCTGGTCTGTGCCGTGACACTGATGCCTAGAGAACTATAAAACCCAAATAATGTTTCAAAAACCCCACAGACTAAACTGAAAAATGTGTCTGTACATCTCTCCTCTCGCTGTTCCCCTTTGGCTCTTCATGGCCAGGCTCTGCTCACTGGTGTAAATCAAGAGTGCTCCAGGGGTGAGTTAGATTTGACAGACACCAGAGTGAAAACAAATCTCCATTCAAAGGCAGGTAATATTAACTGTGTGTAACCAGCAGAATAATCTCTGTGGCTTTATCTTGGAAATAATGCATGTTTTCTACTTCTGTGGTAAAGAAACCTGCCCAGCAAAGAGCTCGTCCTACCTTTGTTCCCATAACACGCCACCAGAACAACATTTTTTTTTCTCCTGTTCAATGCATATGAGCCATTTCCTTTCAATCAAAGTGTCTGCACATGATTTCACCATGCTGGTTTGAAGTACGTGTTGCCTTTCATCCTGTAGGCATCATCCTGGTTTTATTATACATTAAGCTGAGTCCAGACTTTTGCTTGCTTGGGCACAAGAAAAAACACTCCAGTTAATTCCCAGCATTACAATATGCTACTGGGAACCTGAACAGAGAGACTATGGGCTCCCAAGGAAATTAACACAGGCTTTCCACTCGAGACTTCACTGGTTTTAAATCAAGATCACAAATCAACTATAGGTAGGTTAATGACAACTAAAAGAAAAAAATTGCACTGATGAGCCCAAAAGGCCCCAAGGTACATTATCCACAAGAATGATTTTTCCCCCAACCTTCAATAATGCAAACTCTCAAGGAAAACTTTCTCCATGCCTAGAACACACAGCACAAACATGATTGCTTTTGTTCTTACCTGTGGCATAAAAAACAACCCAACCTTTTCCAAGCCAGAAAAGCCTCGTATGTTTTATGGAAATTGCCTTAACTGGGAAATGTAGATCTACCCTGACCATCCAAAGTTGCAGGGAACCTCAAAGACAGGTTGCTGTGCTTTACCAAAGGAAAAAACCTGGTTGCAGTGATGCTGCTAAAGAGCTTTGTGCTGGATCATGTGAAGGAAGAGGGTATTTCCCTCTTAGAGTCAGTCATGTTTCAGCACAGCAGAATTCTGAGCAATTCATTTGGGAATGGGAATAGCTGGGACCGTTCAAGCCAAGCTGTGACCATGAGGTCCTGTTCATTCCAACACACTGGTGGCTCCATGGAAACTGCATTTCTGGGCTTAGTGACTATCAGAGCTATGAGCTATGAAAAGTCAACAGAAATCTTTTTTTATATCTTTTCCAGTAGTTGCTCTACCTGCTCAGGAGCATGGGCAGTGCAGTGGCTGCAGAGCTCTGAAGAGGTGAGCATCATCTTTCCTGCAAGACTACCTCCAATGCTGAGGCAGGGTTTGTCCCATCTCATCCACCCCATGAGCCGCCAGCAATGAGCTAGGTGCTGGAAACTGGCTTCTATCCTGGGTGAGAAAGTTTGATCGGGGAATTTCTTCCTGGTGCAATGACACACTCCTGCTCATCCATGGCAATAGGCTGGTCAGTAATTAACCAACCAAATGTATTCTTGCCCATTTTCCCAGCAAGAAACTAGGGAGGAGAGACATGAGTTGAAAGAGAGGAGAGGAAAAGAATAAAATAAACTCAGTTTCCTTAACTCACCACCACTCCCTGGCATAGGCAACAAGATGGCAATGCCATAATTAATTCCCTTGGAGCATTCCCACCCAGGGAACTCACACCTCCCAAAAGTAAACACCAAACCCACAAGGTCACTGATGCAAGTCCAGGCTGAAGTCTGGATGTGCATTTGAACCCAAAAAGCCTGTGTGGAAAAAACACCATGTTTTTTGGTTTGTAAACACCAAACCCACAAGGTCACTGATGCAAGTCCAGGCTGAAGTCTGGATGTGCATTTGAACCCAAAAAGCCTGTGTGGAAAAAACCCCATGTTTTTTGGTTTGTTTTTTTTTTTTTTTTTTCTGAGTATTCAGTTAGGAACAGATTTCCCCTCTAGGTTCAACAACAGCATCCTGTTAAATTTGGATAAAGGACTCCCGATGATGCTGACATAGGAGAGTCAGAACCTCTAAAACCTCCTGTTTTTAGCACAAGACCCAACACACTGTAATTCTTTTCCTCTATGCTTTTTCTGTGGTTGCTTCCTAATGGACGTGTTACATTTCCTCTCCCTACTGGGAACAGCATGGAGAAGCATTTTGTCCTTGTGACAGGCACAGCCCATCTAAAGGCTGCTGGCCTTTTTTGTCTTCTTTTCTTCTTTTGGCAACTTCTCCTTTGGCTGATGAAACCCTCCCTGAGGCAGGAGAGTTTTGCTTTCCCACGCAGCAGGCTTTCCAGGCATGCTCCCCCAGCCTCTTGCTGCTCTAATTATTAGCATGAGGACGAACACATGAGGAGCCACAAATGGGGTCAGCTCTGCCTGAAAAAAATTAATACATCATCTCTGAAAACCCCAGGCCAAGGCATGAAATCATGGTGTGATGGGCAGTGATGGAAGCGCCCAACAAGTCAAACGTCAGCATGTGCACAGCACTGCCAACCCCGGGGCAATGCCTGAGCTCCCTTCCACATAAGCACCAATTTACTGGAGTGAAAGAAATGTGGGGATCAAAGGCATCCCCAGCATCACCACATCCTGCAGTAACCAGGAATTAGCCAGGTGAAATTCCCAGGTGATGGTAGGAAATAGGCAGCACTTTGTGCTCTTTGGGAGAATGGACCAACATGGGATGAAGAAACACTGCATCCCTTCTATCTTCTCTCCAAATGCATGCTAAACTGTCCTGCTTGCAGATCCAGGCTATCTATAGAGGGTCCCAATACATGCTGGAAATGGAGACCCAGCCCTGTGATTCCTACCCAATCTGGAGAGAAAAAAAATAAAGCAGATTAAGATGTAGCTGGAATCATATCACTAAGTATCCTACTGGGTCATTGCTGTTCACTCAGGTCTGTGGAGACTGATGCCCTTGTGCTTTCCTTCCAGGTTTTCCATTAACGAGAAATTCCTTATTGTATTTTTTTTTTCAAGAAGCCGATAACTTTCAACGGGAAAGGGCAATGCAGGACACAGAAAACAGAGATCATATGAGGTCATTTGGTCTTGACAGGCTGTGGCTAATTCCTGAGCTCAGTCTTTATCCAGAGACCTAGAAATTGTGTCAGGCTCACCGTCGTGTTTAACCCCCTGTGGAAAACACTTGTTTCCACTGCTGTTGGCTTAACTAGGAGCAAACTAGGTTTTAGTCATTGTTAGCCTTTGCCCAGCATGGCAAAGGCAAAAACTTGAACTGCTGCAGGCATCTTTCCTGAAGGAAAGCAGGCATCCCCTCACTACCTCAAACACCACCGATCAAAGGACAGATGAAAGCGTCCATGAGAACAGTCATCTGAAAAGCAATACAATAATAACACAAGCACCTTGGTGACAACAGGTTTGTTTATTTTAAGGCACGAAACTGTTGCAAATTAATCACTTTTGGTGATGGGATGGAAGTCACAGCGAGTCTGGGGCTTTTCCACTCTTCACCATTTGAGCAGCCTGCATCAGATCCATGGACCTGGCAAGAGAGTCGTGAACAGATGCTCAGGAAAATTGGATCATTTACAAAGTGTTTACAAATACTTCCTGCTGGCCCTTGCCAATTTTGCCATCCTCCCCACTTTGGGAAAACATGTGGGTATGTCCCTAGCCGTTGTCCTCTGGGTCCTTTCTGATGGGATTGGTGCTGAAGGCAAGAGGGGCTTTGCAGGAGCTTGCATCCTCCCCATCACCTCCTCCACAAGGAGAAATGTCACCCACACAGCCTTGGCTGGGGAAGCAGAGGTGGCCACTGGCACTTCTGGGTGCAAGACACAGCCGTGATTTGAAGGCATTTTGAGTTAAAGATGTGGTAAACGTCTTGTATCAAGTGTGCAGCCCAGCAGTAACTGGAGGTATTTCTCCTCTGCTGACAGGTTTTACACTATACACAGATAGTTTGGGTGTCCCAACGCAGGGGACTCCCTCAAATGCCAGATAAGAAGGATTTGGGTCATATTTCTAAGGTGAGATAGACAGTGGTACAAACCACTCCTGGGCCTCAAGAATAAGAAAGACATGGACGTGCTTGAGCAGGTCCAGAGGAAGGTCATGAATATAATCAAGGAGCTGGAGAACTTCCCCTGTGAGGACATGCTGAGAGAGTTGGGGTTGTTTAACTTAGAGAAGGCTCCAAGGCAACCTTATAGCAGTCTTCCAGTACTTAAAGGAGGCCTACAGGGGAGGGTCTCATTATCTGCGAGTGTAGTGATAGGACAAGAAGCAACAGTTTTAAACTGAAAGAGGGTAGATTTAGATCAGGTATTAGGAAGAGATTCTTTATTGTGAATATATCGAGACATTGGAACAGGTTGCCCAGAGAAGCTGCGAATGCTCACTCTCTGGAGGTGTTCAAGGTCAGGTTGGATGGGGCTTTGAGCAACCTGATCTAGTGGAAGGTGTTCCTGCCCATGGCAGGGGAGTCAGACTAGATGATCTTTAAGGTCCCTTCCAAGCCAAACCATCCTATGACCTATGAAATCACACACTGGCACAGGCCAGAGAACCAAGCTGGTCTGAGATTACGTTAAGTGGCCCAGGGGAAGCATATGTGGCCTCTCAGATGTGGGCATCGTGCTCTCCTTCATGTGCTTATTTTGCATTGCATCACCCAGCACTGGATCTGGTACCTTGACAGAATTTCCAGGTTTGGTTGCTGTACATCAGGGACACACACGTCAGCTGGGGCTTGAGGAAGTGTTAGCAGGCATGGATGGAGGTACGGAAAAACAATTTAGATGGATTCTTCCTCCACTGTATTTCTGTTCTTGCACCAAGACCTTTGACACCAGTCAACTTACTAACTCATTATCAGTGACTTTGAGGAGCCCAAAGATTTTGGTTTACGGTTGAATGAGATGGGGTTTATGGCTCACAAGGAATCTGATAATAGGAAAGGCAAAGTTTGATGTTTTCTTCAATTTACAAAATCAATAACAAACCACTTTATGTGCTACAAAGGTTGTGGTGTCATGACCAGTGAGCTTGGCCACTTACCTGCACCACGAAGGAACATGAACAGTGCTCAATATCTGCCTGCTTTCAGGACAGGCAACTCTTTGAGACAAGACCTGGGTGGTAGTGAGAGGGGCAGGGCTGTGCCTGGGCTTCTGCCTCCACCCTGCACGTATCCTGGAGCTTGTGATAGATTTGTCCCTTTTGCACACTGTTTGGTTATGGGTTAAATCTCTTGCATGTGGGAGCAAGGTCCCTTGGGGCTGGCTGGGCTGATGTTGCAGGGGTGCTAAGGGGGTTAAATATCATCACCTTCCTCCAGCTGACTTCTTACTGATGCCACATCTTCTCTAAGATGAGCAGCGCCGCTGCTGCAAGTTGGTGTGTGCACTGCAAAGACCCAGGATTAAAACTTCCACCTATGCAGACACCTCCCGATACTGCTCTCTTCCAAGTATTTGTTCTCCGAGCCCTCAAATACTGCTCTGAAATACAGATTTAACATGATTAAGGGGCTCCAGGGCAATTACCATATCATGCCTTTCTCCCTACAGCTCACTCACTGCCAGCTTCTCCAGCTTGGCTTTCTACTTGCCAGGAACATTGCAGCTGGATGCCCCTGCCCAGGCAGAGAGCATCCTCATCAGCTCTGAAAACTCCTGCTTTAATGGAGAAAACAAGGTCCTTGGCTGGACTTGTAATTCCTGGGACTTGCATAGGGCTGTGCAGAGCCCAGCCAGGAGCCCTTCACTGCGCAGCAGCAACGGCAGAGGGAGCACACGCCACTGCCTGCCAGGCACCGTGGGTTTTTTCCCCAGATGTGACTTTTAATTGTAATTTTCTACAAGGAGAGAGATGGATTGGCCCCATCCACCCCCTGGTGATTTTTTCTGATTGGCATGGCAGACCTTGAGCAAGCTCAGCTGCCGGGCAGTGGCAGGGAAGAGCTTTGCTTCGGCGATGCGCGAGCAAATCCTGCAGCACGGTTGTGGTTTGCTCCCTCGTAAAAGGCTTGGAAATATCGATTGGCACTGGAGAAGAGATGTGCACAGGAGAAAGAGCACAAGATTTGGGGATTTAAAAATGATATAATTGGATTCCTGAAATAAACACAGTGAGAAGGAAGGTCGGCAACAGCATCCATCCAGAGGCTCAGGTTTTCTCAGCCTTGCTTGCCTGAGTGTCCAGTGTGGGGCCATCCCACATGATTTCTCCTGGGGAAGTGATGTGCCTGGGAACATCCTTGCTGACAGGCCAAAACGGTGGCATTGCCTCCACGTGCATCACGTTAGGCTGTTTTCCCTGAGATGCAGCGGCAGGGAATGGTGGTTTATCTGTCCATCACTGAGGCTGGACAGTCTTTCTGAAGGATGGGAAGTGGCTTCTTGATTCCAGGGATGGCCCATAGCTGCACAAACCCGTGTTTTCTGCCACTAGAAATATTTAAAATGTCTAAAATTTTTAGCTTTTTAAGGTATAATCTCTTCTGCTGTTTGTGTTGGTACTTGAACACATCTGTTTATGCTGCGTATCTGTTCCTGTATAGATCTCTCAAGGCACATGCCTACGTGGCAGAGAAGCCAGCAGCTCTGTACTGGTACTATACTGGTATTGGCTTGGTCCTCTCGCACTGGGTTGCTTGATGCTGTTATGGGAGACATGGTGTCCCTTTGCACTGCTTTGGGGACAGAGCTGAGTCCCAGTGCAGGGCAGCCATCCAGGCCATGGCCATGGTTGTGGGGGGCATGGGAAGCATCCCCTCACCTGGGGGATGGTGCTGAGCTGCCCCAGAGAGCTCAGACCAAAAACTGGGACCACGCTGGTGCTACTTTTACTGCAAAACTCCAAAGTCTGCCCCTGGCCCAAGGGACAAGGCCGTGCACCGGCATCTCCACCTGAAGCAGAGACCCTCCAAAACATCACCCAGGTTCAGGTGGGAACTTTTAGCTGTTAAACTGTATGCTTATTATTACGTATAGGAAACATATTAATCTTTTATATGCATTTAGACATTTTGAGAGACCTGGGAGCCCCAAAGCAACGAAAAGCCCATGTTTTGCAAATTATCCCTTGTAGTTTTCAGGTATGGAAACCTCCCCAGGGATTTCCCCACTCCCTGGCTGCCTCTGGCCAGCTGATTTTCTGGCTATGTTTCCATGGATACAAAATTGAATGGGTGAAAAGAAAGGGGGGAAAAAATTCTTGCAATAGGTGGCATTTGCCAGCTTGGAAAATGGGATTTTCCCAGACTAGGAAATTTTTTTCCAGGATTTTTTTCCCAGGAGAGTGGGAGGTGGAACATGCCCTGATGTGGAGGTGAATGAGCGCTGGTGGGTTGCCCTTGCTGCCTGGTGTATTCAGAGTACCAGCATGGGTCTTGAGATTTTAATGCTATTTTTTATGGCCACTTTGCTGCTGTAGAGGTGGCAATTTGGTTAAAAACCCATGATTTCTATTGGCTGGGGCAGGACATGGGGATGCTCCACCCTGTCTGAGGCTGCTGTGTCACCTTAAGGGATGGTCTGAGCCAGCAGATACCACCTCTCCATGTCTGCACAGGCATTTAACAATGCTTGTTTACTTTACATATAGCTCTGCTATAAAGCTCCATTTAAAAGCATCTACAAAGTCTTTGAAGTCCTTGGCTGGACATCTTGCAATGTCAATATGAACAGTCATAACACCATCCTGTCACGCAGGGCTGGCACAGCCTCTGACTTCCAATGAAGATATCAAACCCAAGGTGTACTGCAGCCAGCTCAAAGCAAACCCAAAATTATGGTCTCTGCAGGGAGAAGTGACAGCCCTGCTATGGAGATCAAGAATTTATGGAGATGGAGCGGCCAGATCTCTCTCTTGCATCCTGATAGCTGATGTGACACATCAGGTGTCAGGATAGCTCCTATTCCTAAGAGGTTAAACAAGTTGGGCGATCAGGAGGGCTGACACATTGGTCTGGGTGAGGAGCGAGTCATTAAGTTATATTCCCATTGCTGAGACAGGCAGCGGCAGCTCAGTGAGCTTTACATAGCCTCAGGTGAGCTGTTCAACAGGAAAATAAACATCTGATGTGAGCTTAGGTGCTCTGAAATGTAAAATGATAATCAGGATAGCTGCTTATTTCTGAGCCAGGCGAGAAGCTCTGTCACATAATGCAGGGTCGTGGTTTGGGCTGGTGTGTTATGCACATACATACACATATATGTGTAAGTGTGTGTGTGTGTGTGTTTATATACATATACGTAGACGTATTTCTTTTAATACTTCAAACCGTTGTTTAATTTTTTTATTATAGTCTGTTTCACTGGAAAACTAGCTTTTAAATCGTCACAAGACGGAGGAAAAAAGATTTCTTGATGGGAAACAGGGCAGCTCCTGGCTCACAGAGAAAGAGGCTGGCGACAGGTTCAGGGGCCCCAGCATGAGGAGCACTGGGGATGGACCATGTCCAGCACAGAGAAGCGATGTTCTTTGGATACTGTCAAGGAGACAGAAGATATATGTGTAAAAATACACACCTATATGTACATGCACATGTGCATATATGCATATATACACACATACCTATACACATGCGTATGTATATAAAACCCACCAGCACAAGCAATGATATACACATATATGCATATATATATAAAACATACATGTGCACACACTGAGGGTGAGCATTAGCATTTATTCTGGTGTGTGCGGGATACTTCTGACCTGGGGCTGCTGAGATCCCTGTTCCTTGCTGTGATTTTTTGTATTTACCTGTGCTGGAAAGTGCTGCCAGCCTCCTCCTTGCACATTGAGGCTTTCTACCCCTATTTTTCTTCTCTCAACTCCAGGTTATTTTCTACTGAAATAGGATAAGGAATTTTAAGGAGCAAGTTGCAGAAGGAGAAATACCATCAAATATACCATCTGCAAACTTAACCTTGAGGACTGTGGACTTTGGTAGGGTCAAGGGGAAGGAATTGAGGTCTTATTTAAAATGCTTATGATTAACAAACCACAGGATAAACGCTGAAGTGATGCTCCGGCACCCTTCCAGCCTGCAGTAGCGAGGAGGGACAGGGACAGTGCTGTGCGGAGAGAGAACGGCTCCACGTGTGGGTACCGCAGCACATATGGCGAGTCCGGCCACACGCTGCTCCAGAGCCGTGAAATCCGGAAGCAAAAGGGCACATGCCATGGAGAAAATATCAGCTCAGATCTCTAGTCAGCTCTGGGGCTTTCTGTTCAGAGCCTTAGCATCACCTGAACTAATGGTTTTTCACAGAGGAAAGGTTTTGTTTAAAATCCCTTCTCAAAAGAGAAAAAAAGAAAGTCAGTTATATGAGAGGATGCTGATTGCAACAGCCATTCGCTGAAAAAGGCTTGTGGTTTTTAGGTGATTTCAGGAGCTGGGATGATGGGAGATAGAGCAGGCAGGGGCCACAGTGCAGCAGCACAGGCACCCCAGAGAGCCCGAGGACACTGTGGCACAAAACTGTGGCATCTTCTGTCTCCTTGATGATGTCTGAAGAATGTCCCTTCTCTTTGCTGAACATGGAGCACACCCAGTGCTCCTCATGCTGGGGCCCCTGAACCTGTCACCAGCCTCTTTCTCTAATGGGACCCAAGAGCTGCCCCGATTCCCATGAAAGAATCCTCTTTCCCCCACCTTGAGACACATTCCTTTTCAAGTGAAGCAGACTACAATAATAATAATTTTTAAAAATTTAAAGCAAAAAACCATCTAAAATACTAAAAGAAATACATCTACTGCTAACCTTCATTCCTCATATTTGAAAAGGTGCTTCCAGTCTGCTCAGTTTACCTGTGTAAAGTGAGATGTCCCCAATTTCATTGTCAAGGCATCAAGTGGAAGTTTCATTATTCTAATTTAGCATGAAAATACATTTAAATAGCATTTCATTTTGCCCTTTCACAGTATTAAGTAACTGTAAGAATCTTTTCAAGAGCAATTGCCCACAGCTTTTTGTGCAAATATTCTCTTCACAAAAGTCTCATGATGATTTGGGAGAAGCAATAGGGGAAAAATATGCTTCACTGACAGAATAAAGGAGAAGTCTAGTGTAATACTCACTACAGTCATATTTATCCTGTAGCTAATTACAATGATAATCTGTTGTATAAGGGAGGCATTTCAATGTCAAATTTCATAAAAGAGATTAACTCTCAAGGAAAGAGGAAGCACTGGGGGACTGGGAGCATCACAAGTACCTGCCAGCATAAGCATCCCTCTGCTTCAGGCAGAAGCCTCCAGCTCAGTCCCAGACACACTTCTGGGCACCCAGAAAGTAGATTTGGGCCTGGCTGATAAATGTCTTTGGTTAGTTTATTAAAATCATAGAATCACAGAACGGTTTGGGTTGGAAGGGGCCTTTAAAGATCATCTAGTCCAACCCCCCCTGCTGTGAGCAGGAACATCTTTAACTAGACCAGCTTCCTCAAAGCCCTGTCCAACCTGGCCTTGAACACTTTCAAGAATGGGGCATCTACAACCTGTCTGGTCAACCTGTTCCAGTGTCTCATCACCCTCATCATAAAAAATTTCTTCACCTCTTCACAGGAGACATTCCAGCCCTCTGACCATTTTCATGACCCTGTTCTGGACCTGCTCTATCAGGCCCATGTCTTCCCTGTGCAGAGGATTCCAGAGCTTGACCCAGTACTCCAGGTGAGGCCTCACCAGGGTGGAGCAGAGGGGGAGAATCACCTCCCTCAATGTGCTGGCCACACTTCTTGTGATGCCGCCCAGGGTATTACTGGCTTTCTGGGCTGTGAGAGCATGTTGTCAGCTCATGCCCATCTTTTCAAGGACCCCAAGTCCTCCTCTGCAGGGCTGGTCTCAATCAGTTTATCCCCCAGCCTGTATTGATACTGGGGATTGTCCCGACGCAGATGCAGGGTCTTACACTTGGCCTTGTTGGACTTCATGATGAGGTCCACTTCTCACATAATCACACCAAACCTGTACAATAATTTTGAAATATTTCAATGACCAAAATGTGAAATGATGTTAAAGTTTGACAGGATTTCAGTGTGTTCAGTGGGGTTGTTGGCGGGGAGCAGGTTTAAGAGAGCAGCTGCTACTATATAGCAAAGATGTTTAAAAACCTGTGCCACAGACCGTTCCCTGAAAGAGGACCTTCCTCTGACATGCATTCGCGACTCTAATACTTACCCACCTCCCAGGTCGATTACCAGGTAATAAACCACATCACTTGTCCTGAAAAAGAGGGATGCCATATCAATGCGGTTCTTGCTTATACAGGCAGAGACCAGAAATATTCAGGTAACATCCGTGGTGTTTTCTAACATTAATGAGAAGGAACTCTGTGGTATCTGTCGCCCGTCAGGTTTACCGAGCGGCAAATTTGCTCATAACCCTTTTTGACATGTGCTCCCAGAAGCTGAGTGAAAAGGATGCAAGTCACTAGAAAACTGTCTCTGAGAGGGTCTGCTCAATTAAATCTCCCTCAAGATGTCAATCATCTGCTAAACATAGCTGCTCTGGGCATGGGAAGTGCAAACCAAGGTTTAAATGGTCTGGGAAGAGCCTGACCGCAGCAGCTGGAGTCTCCCAAGCTTCTGCTGCTTCAGTGAGTGGCCACACTGGCAAGGAGACGTGTTGCTCAGAGTGAGATCAAACCAGTGCAAATACAGTTTCCTAATGACGGATGTCCTCCGAACTTTATCACCAAATGAAAGGCTTATGCTCCTTTGGATGAAGTACTCAGGGACCCATAGACACTGGATTTAACTTTTCAGACATAGAACTACTCAGGTGAACAGTGATGCTGCAGTGACCTTGCCAGATGACCTTGGAAAAGAGCAGTGCCTCAGTTTGTCATGTGTAATGTGATCACAAAAAGTAGGTAACAGCTCCCTTCTGCCATTGATCCAGCTCCAAGGATTGAGAGCTCATTGAGATGAGGAGTGTTTCAGTGTGAGCATAGAAAATGCCAGGTGGTCTGGTAGCGGCATGCGTGAGGGCTGCATGTGGCAATGGAAAGGTGGTGATGATGATGGTGGTGATGACTGCAACAACAATCAGCTGTTCAGGGAAAACCTTGTTCATAAGACAACCAAGCAATTAAGTATTTGCTCCAAAAGCCTTAGTCTGTGCAATTTTAGGCAAGACAAAATCTTGTGAAATCATATATTCAAATGCTGTCTGTGCTCTAGAGAGTGAAAGTCCTGCTGGCGTCTCTTTACACCGCCACAGCTCTCCAGCGTCTCTGGTATCTACCTAAAAATAAAACTCTAAGCAAAAAAGAACAAGCTGCCCGCCGGCAGCCTGGCACGGAGGCAGCGCACAGTCGCTGCCAGGCATGTGGTCTATTTGTCCTTACAGGTCAAACCTGGAATGGAATTAAGGATGCCAAGTCTACAGATCAACACTTGGAGCCAGAGCTCCCTCTTGCCTGTCTCCTGCCTGGTAGCCCACAACCAGGAGCCCTCCCTGGACCCCAATCTGGGGCTCAGTCCTGTGGTGGTATCAAAGCCCAGCACTGAGGTCAAGGCAAGGTCTGAGGGCATCACTCCAGCTGAGAAGTGCCCTCTCCTCTTCACCATGCACCAAAGGAAGGCAGGACCAAAACTGGAGCATTTTCTCCACCTAATGGCCCCACAAGATTCTTACCCACACCTGTGAAAGTCTGGAAATTGTGAGACCTCAGCTCCAGAGCCAGCCCAGGGCAAGTGAAAATAAGAGCTTCACTTTGCCAATGCTTTCTTCTGCGTCCCCATTGCTGGCTACCCAGGTACCAGAGCCTGTTTTCTCAGGAGGATGTTGAAGAGAGGCTGGGCTGGGGCCCAATCCCTTTTGCATCCTCCTACATCCCAAAATCCAAGATAAACTTGGATAAACAGTCTCATCTCACGTGAAGCGTAGCAGAACTGCAAAAGCCATGTCTGAGATTCCAAAGTGAGAGGCCTGAAGTCATCTGCTCTCAGGTGATCCTCATCTCACATCAGGAGCATGCCCTTGCGTCCCAACCAGCACTCACCTTTTGTTAAGGACAGGGAGAAAAAAGAAAGCTGAATCAAACCCACACGATACAAGATTGAAAGAAAGAAAGAGAAATGTTGAGGTTTCATATTACTTCAAACCATCACATTAACAGCACCTTTAAAACAATATTCCTGGGAAAATCACCTCTCAGTCACGCTCTCCTGTTCTGTCCTACCTTGCCCCTAACTCCCAAGTCACAGAGTTGAGAGGTTACAAATAAAACCCTGAAGAAGAGAAGCTTTAACATCGGTTTCAGCAACAGGGATTTCTGCTCTGTCAAAAAAACCCCAAACAAGTGGCAATCCTGTGACACTGCTTACAGGTTATCCTTGGCGAGCTCAGGCGTGAGCCCAGTGGGTTTATTAAACCTGTGGCCTGGCAGAGGGAAGGTGTCAGTCTGAATTGCAGTAAAGTTAGTTTTAAAATGGTTGGTGTAAAACTCTTTGTCTTGGTTTAGTGAGTTGCTGAACGCCAGGATAGAGCATTTGAACACACTTTTCTCATGCCTAGGTATTGGGGACCTTGCAGATGGCTCTGGTCACTTCAGCAGGCACCTAGGGCTCTGGTCTGGCTTTTTCTGGGTGGTGCAGAATAGCAAAATATTGTGTCTGTCTATGAAGATATATGTCAAGATAGATAGACATGTGCACCGTGTAAATGTACATAAATCCATTAGATCTCTTTACACGAGCCTGGCTTTGCTCTCAGTCCCATTCACTAACACCTGCAACTGCCCACATGAGTCTCAAGCCCTCATGCGGATCACCTACAAAATGGACCTGGAGGAAGCTCAACTGCTGTCTGTGTCCAACCAGACATTCACCTCTGGGACAAGACTTTCTAGGGACCTATAGCACAAAGAGGCATGTGCATGACCTGAGAGCCTGACCACGTTCCTCAGCAAACGCAGTTGGTGAGCCTCACTTTTAATCAACGCTAGGCTGAACCTTGTTCTTGGCCAACAGCAGCATCACTGGAGGACACCGCAGGAGCAGATCTGCCTCTTGTGCAGCAAGGAGATGTAGAAAAGCCTTCACAGCCTGCAAAGTGCAGACTACTCCAAAAGCTGGCTGTTTTCTTCAGCTGGGGAATCAGGTCTGTGTGAGAGTCAATATGATGACATGCACATTTATGTGGAGCACAGTTTTGAGGAGCAAGCATTGTTGTTTCCAACATTGTTGTCAAGCTTTCAAAGCTGAGGTGACTGAGCTACATAGGAGGTTGTGGCTTTCTGCGGTCAGACCATGGTCTTCTTTTATGGAGCAAGCAGACAGTAATCCAAAGAGGCAAGTCTCTCCCACAATATTCTTTGCAGAAATTGTGGTTTTGCAGCTTGAGAAGACCAGAGAGCCACCAGAGACCCTATATGGCCCTTTACCTTGTCCTCATCTCAGCTAGTGTTTGATGTGAATGTTTCCGATATCTCCAGCACATGTTGCTACTGGACAGCTACTCCAACACCAGCATGGTTTAAGTGACCTAAAGCCCATACCAGGCCTGGGAGCTGGGCAAACAGGGGCAACACAGCGGATGAATCAAATGTGTTGCTGTCTTCATATACACTCAAACATCTCTGAACTGTCAACCCATGGCAGCAGGACTGTGGTCCCTATAGGCTAGGTCGTTTCATGGGGTTTCTGAATAGACACGTCCGGAATGGTGAGGATTATCTCCCCGGACTCTGCAGCTGTGTTGGTGGGATTAAGCCTCCAGAGAGCCCTCGTTAAGGTCAGGTTTGTGCTTTTGAAGGCTCAGAGGCAGTAACTTACTGAGGTTTGATGGTGACTCTGATGACATCACGTATGACCTTCTCCTCCCTGGAGAGGAGGATGCCCAGCACAGGGGAACTGGTGTTGTTCAGCAGCCTGAGCAACACAGGAGTCTGTCTCTGCAGTGGTCAGTGGCAGGTCCTGCTCCTTCTTGTGCTCTTCAGTGTCCACTCCTGCTTACCTATCCCAGTCCAGCACTGGGCCCTGTTGCTTCCCCCTCCCTTCCAGCCCCGCACTCCTTCCTTTTCCCCAGCTGGGAGGCTGGGGGACAGGAGCCAGCCTTCCTCTGCAGAAAAACTTTCCTGTTAATTTATGTTTCCCTCCTACCAATCTCTGAAAACTGTATGAAGTTATTTGCTTGAGCAAACTGACAGCAGCCTCCAGGCTAAACTTTTGATCCGTCAGTTTTCTGCCATCTTCAAAAAGCGCTGCAGCACAGGCGCATGCACCACCAGGCACAGGCAGCAGCGATCCTGTGGTGGATGGGGCCAGCACGACTTGCTGCAGGCAAGAGGAGTCAGCAGAGGTGGACCTCCATTCTCTCGTATGTCCTGTTTGGCTTGGCAGCAAGGGGATGGTGGTGTTACCTGGTCCCTGGAATCCAGCTGCAGGTGTCTCCATCCTGGCATGGCAGAAGGAACCAAAGGAATCATAGAGTGGTTCTGCTGTTGAAGCAAATCAGTGCTTTAGCTTCCTTTAATGTCCCTCCTCTTCTTGGGTCCCAGAAAACCTCCTCCTTCTCCTGTCCCTCAAGCAGGAGAGCAGTAGGAACCTGTCATCCAGCCCTGCCCAGGATGAAGGTTTTCCAGCACTTGCTGGCAGTGCTCTGGCTGACTCTCTTCAGTGAAAGTCATCATCTCATATCCTGAGGCTTTTCTATGCACTCGCAGAAATCCAAAATGATCACTCTGATGCCAGCGCTGTTGTTTCAACATTTGCACCTCTGGGATGAACATCATAAAAATAATGCAGCAAAATAGACGAAACTGCAGGGATGGATTCAAGCACAGAAGGAAGGAAAAGGAGTTGGGAAACTGTATGGTAAGAAGTCTCAAAAACTTCCCACCCCAGCTTCTTTAAGACACATATAGATTTTCATTCTATGAAACTTTTTTCCTAATTGAATAGGATGAAGCAACATGGATGAAACCACAGATACTGTGTGTACACAGGGGCGATGAGAAACACCCACCATCTGGACGATATTGAGACATCACATGCTGTACCAGAAGGATAAAGAATATGGGTATATTCTACTCTGGGCCAAACTGTGATGACTGCTGACTTCAGCATATGGCTCCTCAGTGACGGGGCCTCACCCTTCAGCAGCGAGAACAAACTGCCCAAGAGATATGCTGCTTGTGGTTACTGTGTTCAGCTCTGGGGCCCTCACTGTAAGAAGACATGGATCTGCTAAGCGGGTCCAGAGGAGGGCCATGAGATGACTGGGGTGCTGGAGCACCCTTCCTATGAAGACAAGCTGAGAAGTCTGGAAGTCGGTGCAGGGGTCGTCCCAGCTGGTACCATTCCTATTGGTGAGCACCACTCCAGAAAGTCCCACTGGAGCCAGTCATGGGGGTTAGTGCACAAAGACAAGGAAGGAAATGTTGTCTGCTATGGGGAAAATGTAATACCGGTCCCTAAAATGGGCAGAACCTGGCCTGGCGTCTTGTAGCGATCCTTCTTGCCATTCTCAGTTAATGTCTTTAGACAACAAATTCTGACAACATTTCTCAACCTTTGCGTCTACAGACTTCGGAGGCAGGTAGTTCTGGCTGAGAAGAAAATGGGAACAGCAGCTCTTCAAACATGCTGATGTCCACAGCTGGACGTCTAAGTCCACACTTAAGGGTACAGTGAGAGGTCTGATTGTCCAAGACATTGAGCATCCAAACTTCTTACAGGGTTATAAAAGGAGATCGAGATATTTGACAAAAATGAGCTTTGTCACAGTCTCACTGGAGAATTTTAAGCCTGATTCGGCTGTCCACAGCTGTGCAGAAAAATCTGCAAATCAAGAAGTTACTCTAGGCAAGACATAAAATGTTCTAATTGCCTGTTGGATTTATGACAGAAGTACCATGAGAGACAGACTGGTTTCAGAACCTCAGTGGCAAAATTTAGGGGAAAATAGATCTTTCTTTCTGTAGTAAGGTGTTATTACATTAGGCTTAGTGTTCAGACTTTTCCCGTTAATTTTGCAGCATTTTATACCAAAAAGTCATTGAAGATCAGAAAACACAGTATTTTAGTGCAGTGAATTTAAGAACACAACTGCAAAGTGAGATTACCATTCGGGATTTTGCTGTGAAGTAGAGCAGGAGGCAGTAAACAGCCCAGACCACATCATGCTGTCGTTACCCTGATGTAATTTGGTCTGATTCTGTTGAAACACAGTGAGCTTCAAAGGATAGTACAATATAATTTTTAAATGTAGGTTTAATATTTTATACAATTCTCCCATCAGCCCCTATTAATAGTTGTGTTCGCATCCATGGGGTGTGCTGATTAATTCCATAATACTCTTGTTCACACTTATAGCTCATTTTCAAGTTACCAAAACTTTAGATAAACAAAAAGGTGTGGTTATGCAGTCCTTGGCAGACATGATGTCCATAACATCAGACTTTACCAGTGTAAAGAGTCAGGATTTGGCTGTAGCAAAGGGAGGCACACAATGCCTGTAGTGGTATGGGGACACCCAGAGGAGCTGCCTACGCGGGAATCCACTGGCTCTTGTGCTACCTCCTTCAAATTTGACTAAATCACTGTGTCCTCCAAGCCTGAATATAGATGAACAACATAATCAAAGAGAAGATTGGGAGGGCAAACTGTGTTATCTTCCTGGGTTTCCTGGAAGACATCATAGGGCTGCGAAGAACACCACGTAGAGAAGGAGCCTGAGAGGAGTGTTGTGTGCTGTGGGGTTGGGGCTGTGTAGCTGTGAGGTGGTGTGTAAGATGTGGGGATGTCCTGATAGATGTCCTGACAGGTGTCCCCCCTTCCCTGCCTCAGGTGAGGAAGGAGAGGGATGGAAGAGGAGGATGAAATGTGGAAGAAGAAGGTGGAGGATTGAAGAGGGCAAAGGGGGAAGAGGAGGATGAAAGGTGGAAGAAGAAGGTGGAGGATTCAAGAGGGCAAAGGGGGAAGAGGAGGGTGAAGTCTGGAAGAACAGGGTGAAGGTTGGAAGAAGAAGGTAAAGTGTGGAAGAGGAGAGTGAAGGTTGGAAGAAAAAGGTGAAGTGTGGAAGAGGAGAGTGAAACATGGAACAGGAAGAGGGAAGAGGAGGGTGAAGAGTAGGAGAGGAGGGTGAAGGGTGGAACAGGAGGGTGAAGGATAGCAGAGTACGTTAAAGCAGCTTTGCTGTCCCAGCTACTCCTGAGTGTATTATTCTTGCAGCAGGGAACCAGTCTTCATATCACGTTGATTTACAACTATTTTTTTTAATGCATGTAAGCCCAACCCTGCAGAAAGTTTCTCTTGAAAGGCCAGATTCTCACTAATAAAGCTTCACTGAAGAAAGTATCTGGTGCTAGTTTACAGCAGCTGTGTGAAATCAGTGCAACCAGGGGAATACTGACTTTAAATGTACTGACTTGTTTTGGTTTAACTTCTTTTCTTTGGTACTTTGGACCAAGAATCTTGAAAGAAGGTTTGACACCAGCTTTTATGATAATATTTTTGCCTGATGATACCACACTTTTCCTCCAGTCACTACTATAAGTAAAACCAAGAATAAAAGCATTTTTCTAATCTTTACACTTTATATTAAAAAATAACTCTCAATAAACATCTTCCAGGATCACTTTTGACATTAAACATTGATTCCTATGTCTGTTATAAACCTCGAAGAATTGCCTCAGGCACTTGTAATAATCTAAGCATTAGATAGGATCATTTTCACTATCTAATTATTGCCTAGCTTAATATAAGCTGCACTTCAAAAATATTTGAAAAAATGAATTATCTTAAAAAAAGACCCATCCCCTGCAATTCCACTGTTGCTGTTGGCTCCAGATGCAGTACACAGGGAATACAATTGAGAACACCCAATAACACAATGTCTTTGAAAAGGCATTGCAGTATATACAGAAATGTCAGGCTCTTCTTTCCAAACAGGTAAAACCGTTTCCCCACTGTTCTTTTTTCCAAGAAGAAAAAACATTTGGCTTCATTCTTTCCTTTTTCCAAAACACTCCCCACTGCTGAGCACATTTCAGACACAAGGTTAGTGTAGCAAAGGGGTTTGTCCACTCTCACATCCAAGGCTGAATCCTGCCGGTTTGCATTTCAGAGCCATCATTTATTTTTGCATTTTTATCCCCAAAACAGCTTTTAGGAAATGGAAGATGGGAACATTCTCCCATAATTCAACTCAGAGGAGGCTGGTGGGATATATCCAGGCACAGCACTGAAAATTTCTGCAATAGCCCAAATTTAGTGTCTCCTCTACTTCATACAGCTGTTTCCATGATTTACATGCACTTGCTTAACTTGGCTTTATAATTCTTACTCCAAACATTATAGAAGAATAAAATACCCAATATAGGAAGTTAAATACTTGAGTTGGGATTAATCTCATCACATGTAATCATATACACCGGAACCGGTCACCCTGGGCTGGCTTCTGGGAGGCATGAAGTTTGCAGTGCTGCTCATTTCCCTGTACGTATCCAAGCTGACACCAGAAGGGCTTGTTTCTCTCCATCAACACCGTGGAGGACCAGAGTGGCAAGCCCACATGGAGACAGGTATAGTGGAGAGAGCTACAGCTAAGTGGGGTGAATCCCACTTTCCAAGGTCCAAATGATTTAATAGAGATGAAACCCAAGAGACATTACATAAATGAAATAAATTTGGGCAGAAATTATTGCAATGGTGTTTGGGGAATCGAGCAGCAGTGTATACCCTCAGAGATACCGGGTCGACAGAATGCTTGCTGTTCTCTGGGGAAGCCTATATGACTTTTCCTGGTCAGGAGAAAAGTCAATGACATCTCCACGAGCCATTACTGCTTGCTTGGACCCCATCCTGAAGTTGCTTGAGCCATACCTGACTTGCAAGGGCAGCTTTGGGCGCAGGTGGCTTCCTTGGGAGCTGTAGAGGCAGTTATGGGATGGACACACTGGCACCTGGATGACTTCCCAACTCCTTCACCAGGGCGAGAGGGGAGTAGGCATGGAGCTCCCCTCTTCACTGAGACAACAGCAAGAAAGCTCCTCGCCTGAAGCGCTCTCTGTTGCTGGACCGAAACCAGTATTTCTGAGCCGTTTGCTTGAGGTACTTTTGGGGAGGGGGTACACAGCTGTAAGGGCAACCTGAGTGGCAGGCTCGGATGTAACATTTGCAATGCCCATGTCCTCTGCATGCCTACGTCCATGTCCATTGGGCAGTGCATGGCAGCCATCTGCTTGCAGCCGAGTCGCAGCAGCAACCCCATCACAACTGGTGAGCGAAAGGCTTCCCAGGGATGGCGGCTGTAGGCCGGGGAATACCTTCTATTACACCTGCAAAGGTAGATGAGGTTGTATCACAGATGGAAGGGAAGACAAGGGGCATTGCGCTCATGCTTTCCTTCAGGTCTGAAAGCTGCAGACCCCAAAGGGGGGCTATCTGCTGTATGCAATAACCCAAATTAATCTAATGAAAGGTACTATTCTCCCAGCAAGCTTCGCCTCGTTTAAATGCTTCAATAAGGAAGAGCAATAACCACCATCACTATAGAGATGTCTTCAATACAACGGGAAGATTTCAAGCTCTCCTACAGCAGCACAACCCAAGAAGCATGAGACTGTGATAACATTACCCATGTTTTCCCAATACATGCCCCACACTATGCAGACAGAGCTAGATGTGATTTGGGTTCCAGAAATCAGCAAGGATAGAATGGAGAGATGGGAAAATGTCTCTCCGTGGAAGGCATCAGGTTAAAAAAGGATCAAAGGCATCAAAGGCTTGAGGAAGGATGGGATTTAAGATGAATATTACAGAAAAATCAGAAATTTGTGAGGGAGGTGTAAATCTCCAGGTGTAAATCAGCACAGCTTTATGGATGCTGGTGATTGCATTAGCTAAGGATCTAGTCCCATGTGTTTGATCAAATGTGCTTTGGTACAGGGGAATAGAGGAGTGTTGCAAAGTGGGAGAAAGCAGCTTCCTTGTCTGAGCAGGGAGAGCAGGAA
>NW_010412081.1:2383-7161 GCF_000710305.1 Buceros rhinoceros silvestris | reverse complement strand
AATGCAAAATATGTCTGAAATAATACGATACCCAAATAGTCTTTCAGCCTTTCCCAAAGGAAAAATACACTCCTCTACAAGGAAAATGCCACACGTCTCTGCAGCCCCAGGAAAAGAATGAGGTCACATCTTTCACTAAGCTGTAAGAGGGTGGGGGTTTTTTTGTGCAGCATTTCATCCCCTTCTTCCAGTTACTAGACACGCCTCACTGTGGTGGGGTCCTTGGTATTCGTCTTCTTTTAGGCTCCCCACAAAAACACAGTTCAATCCTCACTCAATCTGAAGGAGAGCGACGCTGCTGTTACGGAGGAAATAAGTTTGCCCCTTGCTTCCATCGCTGCGAATTGGGAGCAGCTCTCCTTAAGTTAAGACGTGAAAGCTGTCCCACTGACACCGGCTGCAGAAGGGTTTCTTGCATGGGAATGAGGGAAAAGAAGCCAACTTTATAAACCAGTTTTTGGTCTCTTTACACAAGGACAATTTGTAATAAACCCTGTGGCTAACGTGAAGTTATTGCAGATTTACACTGGCATGAATGAGGTCAGAAACCAGCCCGGGGTGGCTGGGACGAGGCAGCACAGAGGTGTTGGAGCAGAGAAATTTGGAGTTTGGCTTCTTTCAGTCCCTAAATGATCTCAATGCAGTGGCACCCCGCTTTGATGTATTTTGGGTCAAACTGATGAGTGTCATGGCTCAGGACCGAGCACATCAGACACGGAGAAAGCCACGTGGAACTTGTCGGAGCGAGCCGGTACTGTGTGCTAATTAGAGCTGTCTGCTCAATGAATTTAGCTTTAGCTGCTCGCACAGTGTCTGCAGCTAGATTGGGATTTCCTCAAATTGATTTGTAATTTGAGGTTACTCAATTAATTTTTCTTTTTTTATTTTTTTTAATTTTCGCTCTCTGGCTTAATCGCAGAAGTGTTTTACTCCCGGTACCCATGCCCTCCTCGCTTCGACGGGTGCTGGCACTCCCTGACCAGGTGTCCTCTCCAGAACCTCAGCCCTGATTTGGCCACCAGGGGGCCAAACCTCCCAAGATTCACCAGCCATTTAGGAGGAGGTTTCAAATAGGCAGGATAGAGGAAATTCGAACTTTTTTCCCTTTTCTGGGCCACACAAGCCTTGCCCAAGGCATTATTCATAGAAAAATTAGGCTGCTGCAAGATTCATTGACAGGGTGCAGAATTTAAATAGAATTTTCTCTTGTCCCAGTTAAACAAAGTCATCCTGATTCCCCCATCCCTTATGCTGGTGTAAAGTGGGAGCAATTCCAGCCACGTGGCTGGGATTTACCACCCACCAGAGGGTCTGGTCCCAGCCCTGCGGGCAAGCAGAGAGCCAGGGCAGATGCTTTGGGAAGCATCACATGGTGGCTGCTCTGGGTGGCCAGTCTCAGCTCCGATGGGTCAGATCCTGCGTGAGCAGCCTCTTCCTCCTGATGTGAGACCTACATGGGTGCAATTCAAGTTTATTTTTTTCCAACCATTGTTTGTGGTCAGGCTTTGAGTGCTAGTGCGTTTGGAGGCAGGGAATGCAGAGGGTGTATGTATGACTGCTGTGGAGTCATGACTCTAGATGGGCAATGTTTTAAGGTGTTCATCTCCCACTGCTTCTGACGTGGAGAAATCAAAGGACCTGCTGGCCTTCCCAGTCCTTCAAATCTCCCACTACTTTAAGCTTCATAGGTTGGAGTCATTGCTCTGCTACAGCAGTTTTATGCCAGGCAAATTTGGATGACTCCAGGGAAATGATGCTCTCCCAAAATAAGTGATGTGCTCTTGGGAACTGTTTGGTTTTGGAAATGAAATTGTGGCTCCCATTCAGAGAGATTTGCTTTTGCAGTGGCTGAGCCCAGCGACATGAGGAGCTGAACCATGCAAGCTGATGCGAACATTTCACTGCTGCTGCTCAGCCTTGGCCACTTGTTCCAGCACTCAAAACCAACCATCTGCTGGTGGGAATATCTGGTGCATCCTGAGTTCAATGAGCTTCCCTTTCCCCTTAGGATTGTTCTCCAAAACATGTAAAATAGTCTGGAAAAGCTACCAAGCACTACCTGCCCACCCAGGTAATTTGGTTCGTAATTTATGCTCTTAAAAAATGACAACACAAACACTTCTCTGATATTATGGGATTTTCATCACAAAGGCATTTTTCTGGTTTCTGTTCAGCTTCTCCCCAAAGCTGTTGCTGCCTGCGTTTCTTCCTAGTGGGAGCTCAGACCAGGAGCCAGGCTTCCCTCCTCTTGACTTGAGATTTTCAATCAGAGCAATTCGACTGCCTTCAGAGAGCCGCTTCTCATTTCCAAACATATGCTTAGGAATATAATCAGGTTTACAAATCTCCTCTGACTGCAAAGCTGAGTGCCAGGTTCCCTTAAAAAGTAATGCAAAATGCTGCTGACGGGGGGAGCAGCCTGTGCCCACCACCCAAACCTCAACAAGCCCAAAGCCAATCACAGTCCCAGCTTCCTCCTTGGAAATGAGCATTTTAAGAGCAGGATTGGAAGTTAATGGGTGCTTTGGCACTGCGAGAACATGATATACCTGCAGAAAGGTGGTCTTTGCTGTTGTGTCAGTGCTGGTGTTGCTCTGCTGCACGTGGGATAGGGATGAGCGCAGGACAGGAGGGTCTCTTCGAATAACCAAACTCGAGGGAGTAATAGCGTTGACTTCACCAGCAAAACTCCAAAGCACAGCTCATGGGAGGTGAGGGTTTCTCCCACCCACCTCTGAGCAGCCCATTTCAGCCCAGCTGCCAACAACGGACATCCCTGTGCTTGTCCTCACACAGGAGAAGGATGCACAACAAGTCCGAGGCAGCAGATGCAGAAATAAGCTGCTCACACCACTCAGCATCAGTGGTGCTCCCAATACATCTCTGCTGATGGGGATCACTGTGCTCATCAATAAAACGATTCATCTGCTGCTGGAGCTGTAAGAAATGTTGCTCAGACTTTTATCAAAGCTGCAGACACCTGGACAGGATTTAGCCTGGTGTCTCCACATTGGGATCTATGTGTGAATAAAATTCACAAGCTGCAGAGGTGGTTAGCAGAGACTGGTGTCACTGGAAGGGTGTCTGGGACACTCACATGGTGATGGTGTATGTCACCAAGGGCCTACAAAAGACAAGTGCTCTTCCCACCAGCAGCTGTAGGTAAGTGGGGCTCCATATGGGCAAGCCAGAGCCCAAGCTCATGTAGATGTCCACATCCTGATACTTGATCAGCTGAGGCTCAGTGGTGTCTCTGGTGTGACATCAGAGTGGGAAGCAGCTCAGGAGGGAAGCGTGGCCCCACAGCATGGGTCAACTCTGTGCTGGGAGGTGATTTTGGGAACGGGGCACTCGTATGTGCAGCTGGGGCATTCTTGCAGGACACAGCAGGCACCAGGCACAGGATAGGCTGAGGAGAATGTGGGTGGACTGGCTTGTGTCAGTGAGAGGCACTGGGGTGCACTTGGCACCAGGCAGCATTGCCTGGTCCCATATGGGTGCAGCCCTGCCCTGGGTGGGTGCAGCACTGTTTGACACCAGTGCAGCACTGCCAGGAGTGGGAGTGGCACTGCCTGGGTGGATGAAGCGGTGCCTGCAGTGGGTGCAGCTCTGCTCAGCGCAGCACAGCACTACCCCAAGGCTGTGGTTGAGCCCTTGCAGGTGCAAGCACGTAGGGGTGCCGCTCCTCTGGCTGCATGGGCACCCTGTCCCACATGTGCAAGAAGCCGAGTACATCAGCAGCATCTCCAGTGCGACCAAGACCAGGGTCTTGGCTGGGCAACAGTGCATCCTGCTGTTGCCTCAGAGCACCCCAGGGCACCAGGCCCACCCGGCCCTACTGTACATCCCCTTCGCGTTCCCCTCTGCCCCTCTCCACCGCAGAGGAAAATGGAAGTTGCCTTTTGTCTGGCAGAGGTCAGACAGAGCCGGTTTGTTCGATAAAGCTTTAACGCTTTGTGAACACGCAGAAAAGCTCAACCCGGGGCCCTTTGACAATCTCCATTGTTTTGCAGCTTAAAAAAAAAAAAAAAAAAAAAAAAAAAAAAAAAAAAAAAAAAAAAAAAAAAAAAAAAAAAAAAAAAAAAAAAAAAAAAAAAAAAAAGAAAGAAAAAAAAAGGAAAGACTGGTTCGATTTAAAACACCAAGTTCATGGCATTTCAAAGAGAAATGATACACAGCGTATGGATTTGTGTGATACAGGGAGATAAAATGCCAGGCAGAAGCACTGCAAACGCTGCTCCTGGGGGTGAGCCTGGTATTTTGCCATCTGATTATTTTAAGATGTTTCTGTCTCTGCAGCAAAATCTCTGGCATAAGCTTCACATCCCAACTCTCAGCATTTGGGGCAAAGTCTGGGAAAGGAAAAGAGGTGAAAAAGATGAAAGAATAAGTGATACTTTGCCCTAATGTCTAACGTGCCTGGGAAATTACATGTATATGTGGTCCACTTCATCCACACCAGGGTTCATTGTCTGCAAAATTCATAAGCCACATAATGCACCAGTTGCCAAGCAAAGCTGGGATACGGGAACCCTCCCCGTGGTTTATTTAAGCAATAAAATAATTTTAAAAAGAATTATATGAGCTGGCGAGGAGGTCAGTTGATCGAATATTTCATTTACTGAATGTGCGATTGCCAAAATAAACAACTCGGGAAGGAAAGCAGTAGTCAGGAAATTGAATGTGTTTTTTTTTTCTCCGGCGAAGTTTCCCTTGAGTGATTTCCTTTGGAAGCTGCCGCTGCCCGCCGAGCGCGGCCCGCTCCCCCGGCTCCCGGG
>NW_010412081.1:0-2228 GCF_000710305.1 Buceros rhinoceros silvestris | reverse complement strand
CGACGCGCTCCTCCCGGCCAGCCTCCGCCAGGAGAACAAAAACGTGTCATCTCACTGTCCTGATAATGCACGCAGGAAATAGGATTAGGTCCAACTAGCAGCAAGGTAAGTAGGATTAATGGCTGGCTTAAATAAACTGTGCCGTTCTTTGCAAGGCTCCTCGATATCGTTTCCGCCCGGTTGTGCTGCGCGCAGGGCAGCGCGCTGCGGTGCCCGAGAGGTGAACGCGTAGGTTAGGTTGTGGGCGTTGGAAGCGTACATCCCTTTGCAGAGGTTTTCCTTTTATTTTTAATAAGAAATACGACTTTTGCTGTTGTGAGATGCTGAAACCCCTGCGGGAGGGAGGGATGGAGGGCAGGAGGGATGGAAGGATGGGATGGAGGGATGAGGGGAAGGAGGGATGGAGGGAGGAAGCCTTTGTGAACGCCTCTTGCCCCCTGGCGTCCCCTCGCTGCAAGGACAGCCGAGGCCGGGGGGCCCGGGGAGACTGCGGAGACCTGCAGAGACCGGGGAGACCCGGAGAGGGGACCGGGGAGACTGGAGAAGGGACTTGGAGGGACACGGAGGAGGACGACACCGGCCGTCTCCATCTGTCGTCGCCTCCTTTCCCCAAAATCCAACCAACAAAACCAACCAAACAGACCCAAGCAACATCTCCGGGCAAAACTTGTTTCTCTCTCCCCAAAACACCTCGCAAAAATAAAGAAGATCCTGCCCAGTTCCTCAAAGGAAAGGTGGAAGGGCAGGAAAAGGGGGAAAAAAACCCAACAGAAAATAGAAAAAACAAATTAAAGAGATAGTTGCTAGGAAGGGAATGCAGAGGCTTATTTGGAATTTCTATCCTCTTTTGCATAGTCTCAGTTTCAGCTGGCAGACCAGGAGGTATGTGCTTCCCTCCATTAAATCTGCTTCTCATTGCAGGCTGACAAGATTTTAAGAAAGGTTCCTAATGACCGATACGGGCTGGCATCGCAGCTGAGTTTTGTAATTAAACGTTACTGAGCAGCGGCAGTAGCTGGGGATAAATGTCAAGTCTTTTTTCCCCCCTTTCTTTCTTTTCTTTTTTTTAATTTTTTCGCGATTTTTGGAGGAGAATCTGGATGTGTCACACGGAAATTGCAACTGCCAAAACAATCTACCAGGAGCACATAAACAAAAATAACTTCCACAAACTTGCCCAGAGAGCCAAGGAAATGACACTTAGTGTCTCACATGCTGCGTATCTCCCAAATCTCCCCCAAAGCAGCAATTACTAACGGCCCCGGCAAATGCCCCGTGCCGCTGCAGCAGGACCTGGAGCACTCAGTGCATTCTGCAGCCGTTAAACTGAAATTTACCGAGAAATGATGCTCGGTTGGCAAATTGACAGAAGGGGAAAAAAAACCGGAAAGCATCGAAGAAGGAAGGGAAAAAAGAGAAGGAAAAATGCAAGTGAATTCGTGTGCGGAGGGAGAACCGGCCGGGCAGGAGCTGTGGTGGCAACGAGGATGGGTGCAAAGGCAGGGAGCCCGCTGTCCCAGGATGGGAGCTCAGGCCGGGGTACCTCGGGGCTGCTGCATCCTGCCCTTTCGCCAGAGCCCCTCCGTGCTCTGCCGAGGTGGGATCAAATGCCATCCAGCTCACTTGGTTGCTGTGTCTTCTTCCTTCTCTCTTTCGTCTTTCTTGCTTGCTTTTTCTATTTTTCTTTTTCCTTCCTTCCTTCCTTCCTTCCTTCCTTCCTTCCTTCCTTCCTTCCTTCCTTCCTTCCTTCCTTCCTTCCTTCCTTCCTTCCTTCCTTCCTTCCTTCCTTCCTTCCTTCCTTCCTTCCTTCCTTCCTTCCTTCCTTCCTTCCTTCCTTCCTTCCTTCCTTCCTTCCTTCCTTCCTTCCTTCCTTCCTTCCTTCCTTCCTTCCTTCCTTCCTTCCTTCCTTCCTTCCTTCCTTCCTTCCTTCCTTCCTTCCTTCCTTCCTTCCTTCCTTCCTTCCCTTCTTCCCTCCTTCCCTCCTTTCCTCCTTCCTTCCTTCCCTCCTTCCCTCTTTCGCTCCCTCTTTGCCTCCCTCCTTCCCTCCCTCCTTTTCCCTCCCTCCTCCCTTCCTCCCTTCCTCCCTCCCCTTCTTCCCTTTGCTTTCTCTCTCCTTCTCTTTCTCGATTTCCTCCAGACCACTTCCCCTTCCTCTTCCCCTTCCGCTCCACCTCCCCATTCGGAGCCTCGTCCCGAGCCCCATTCCCCCTTGCCCAGCCCCACTCCAG
>NW_010412080.1:22823-25767 GCF_000710305.1 Buceros rhinoceros silvestris | reverse complement strand
GATAACGAACTGTTGTCTCCCCTTGACCGCGACAGGGCCGGGAGCGGGTAACAGTTTCATTAGTAACCGCAGCGGCAGGACCTCCGGATGGGCTGGATGGGGTTATTTAGAGACATTCATTCCCATAGTTTTTACAGCTACGCAGTGTCACCGGTTTGAGTAACTTATCTCTCATTTGGGGAGTAGTTATAATTTATTTTACAGACTGCCTGGAAGCAGAAGGTCTCACTAGGAAAGCGTAAGGTGAAGTCAGTGCTTGACCACAGGACTCTCAGGAGTGTTGCTGCTCTTCTTGGTTAAGAACACTTCTTCTCACAGCACTTTAAATCACTATTGCAAACCCTCTGTGGTTCTGACTAGTATATTAAGCATATCTTAAAATGAGAACATTTGGTCGAGGGATTAAAAGAAAGACTTGGAGGGGTCACACTGGGGTTTTCAAACGAGATACAGTTAAGAGAACATGTCCCTTTCTGGTGCTGTGGGCCTTGCTTTCACCCGGAATAACAGTTTTCATAAAGACTGGTTAGAGTCAGTTGACCCCCTTGTCCTTGTCTGTACAAAAGTTTGTGATGTTTTTAGAATGTTTTTTCTTAAAGTGTGTGTCATGGAGGAGGGTGTGGCTTCTCCTCCCGATGCCTCACCTAAGTGGTCAGACTGTTTGCCATTGTTAGCCTAATTGGTAACAAAGTACATAAACACAATTAAATTTCCTACAGAGGTAAATGTTACAAAAATTTTTTTCCAAATTTAGGAGTTGAGACATTTGGGGAAACGGCTAGGAAGGACAGCACTGAGTGGTAAAACAGTTAATATTTGAGTATTTTGGGCATTGTTTTAAAGCTGTTGAATATATTGCAATGTTTTAATTTATTTTGCAGAAATCTTTGTGCTAATTTCTTTGGTTCAGATCAGTTGTATATGGTGTGGAAGTAAACTTTGCGTACATGTTCTATCTCTGGAAGTCACTTTTGAAGCATTTTGATTCTGTGCTTAAAACTCTGCTGCAGGTTGAATAAGTGTGGTTTCATGTACAAAGGTGTAGGCAGCAGACAACTTTCTAACCAACCAAGTGGTCAAACTGCAGTTTCAAGACTTTTGTTGTTGTGAAGTATCGTTCATGTCTGACCATGAATTAGGATCCCTTTGTACTTAGTGGGCACAAGCAGTTGTTTGTTCAGCATTAACACTGTGCTCATCAATAAATGGTGGCCAATTAAATATGATCCTTGCCCCATATAAACAGTGTGTTCAGTCTAGATGATCACTGTGCAGCACTTGCCTGCATGAAGAAACCCAGAGGTGTCACACGCTTATGTCCCTATGACTAGGAAAATTCTGGTGGAAGTAAGTCACTAAATACACTTTTAAAACTCGGTAAAAAAGCCTAGAACATACAGGAATGCTATATGCAACTCTTTGTGGAAAGGGACTGCTATCCAAAGCAGGACTAAGTGGTTATTTGGCTTAAATGTTTTTGGTCAAAGTTTTAACTGTAGGAACTAATGTTTTGGCTTTAGTGTTTGCATTTTTAGTGGGGAGGGAAAGCCTTTAAAATATGGAGGTAACAGCACCCCAGTGTTTGTTTCTGTTTGTTTTAAAAAGGGCTCTAATGATTGGTAAACTAGTAGAAATAGGTTTTAGAAAAATAAATGGAGTGTTAATTTGATGACATTGCAGGGTAACAGTTGACAAAGTGAGGTAGTTTTGTCTTTAAAGATGCAGCTGCAAGTATATGTTGCAGGGCTGAAAAATGAAATGTGAAATGGCTGTGACAGCTGTCAGTTAAATATTTGATGGAAGGAAGGTGATTTGTCTGTTGGACAGCATGTGTGGACTCAGTTGTATATGAATTTTTAGGCTCTTGTGAAATACTGGGTTGATTCATAAGAATGAAGAATTTTTGTGCACTTTTGTGACCAAATACTTGTGCTGATGCAGCTGTGCTTTCCAACGGTGAAGGTAAAGGCTCTTTCGGTGATAGGTTTCACAAACATAAACTGGAAGTTGTGGTCTGTGAGGTCTCTGGGAGTGATGCACAGCTTCATATTGCTTCACAAACTCCTTTGCTGTGCAGCCTTGCTTTTACTTGCTTCTCATTCTAGAATGACTGTATTGAAACACAGAAGGTCAAGGTGGGTGCACTAGTGATGATGAGGGACTTTGAGGGGTTTTGGTTGCTCATTAGTCCATTGATATAGTTAAGACAGTGGTTCCCAAACTTTGAATCAAACTTTCATATAAAAGCAGAACTAATAAAATCATCTTACTTAAAGGGTGGCTACAAAGAGGCTGGAGGCTCTCTCTTCTCAAAAAGCCACATGAGAAGACAAGGAGCAACAGCTACAGGTTGTACCAGGAGAGGCTTCACTCAATATAAGAAGGACTTTTTTTTACAGCGAGAACAATCAATCATTGGAACAGCCTCCTTAGGGACATGATGGAATCTCTGTCACTGGAGGTTTTCAAGATGTGATCAGACCGGGTGCTAGATAATGTCTCATCTAAGGCTCCCCTTCCCATGAAAGGTTGGATCAGATGGTCTTTCTAGGTCCCTTCTAACCTTGGCTCTTCTGTGCTTTAGTGATTATCTGCTTATAGTGTAACGTAATAACCATAGATAACGTATAGATGCTGAATTTTTTTCTTGGTACTTAAAATCTAGCTGTAGATTGATCATAGAATTTTTTTTTAGGGAGAGATGGTTACAGGATAAGCAACAAACTGTCACTAAAACAAAAGGAGAAGCACTTCATACCTCAGTTAGTTGCCATACTGAAGTAATGGAAAACTTTTGTAAGTTTTCTTCCTTACAAATTCATTCACTTCCAGTACACTTCAGTAGTCTTGAAGGCTTCCAGTGTAGATATCCTTGGGGTGTGAATCATGACAGGGGCTGGGGCGAGGGAGGAACTGAGGAGGGCCCCATCTGTGTGTGTCTACC
>NW_010412080.1:19717-22711 GCF_000710305.1 Buceros rhinoceros silvestris | reverse complement strand
CCTGCTGGAACTCCTTTACCAAGAGTAGCTGAATGAGAATTTCTCTGCCTTTGAGCCTGTTATGTTATTCCTTCAGTGTGAACTTAAGCTGTCATCAGTTTAATTTCATTTAAACTAATCTTAGGGCTGCTGTTGTGCTCTCAGCAATGTGGTGGCTTTAAAAACCTCTCGTGAAGCTGTTGATAAAAATTGGAAAAAAGCTAGCACAGCAAGCACCTTTCTCTGTGTTGTGGGTCACTATCCAATTCAAAGATGTAGTAAAAATTCTCCAGTGTGACAAACTCAATTGAATTTGTTGTGCTTCAGGCTATTCAGCAGCAGCATACAGGGGCTGGAAATAGATTCTGCATTTGTGCCTAGATGAAAGTGGGTGGAGTGCTGGCCATATTTTGGTCTCTGTGGATATTGCATCCTACTTCATTAGGTGGACTGACGCAACTGGTGTTGAAATATGCCACTAGAAGTCCTCTAAGTGTCAAAGGCCTATGGAGTTTCCAGTTCATGAAATACAAATATGTGATCGTGGACTATTGTACCAGCTAAGGACTAGTGCCAAAAAACATTACTACTACTTGAATGAGCTTGTGGCAGGCAGATTTGCTTTAAAGCATAGCAGTTTTTAATCTCTTTATGCTGCTTTGACAAGCTTTCACTGAAAGTCATGTTGTTCTAAATGTTCCCTTGTTTCAGGTCATGTAAATTAAACATAGCCTTAGTGTAACTTCAGAAGCCAAACAATGCTTTATTGCATCAAATGCTAAACCTCAGATCTTAGGTCACGTAGAAACTGTTGTCTAGAATAATTTAAGATGATGGTTGTCACTGACTTGACCAAAAAACCTCTAAGTAATGTGATTGGTCCAGTATTATATTCTACCGTAATGCAGCCTAAGTTTTAACTTCTAACTTTTGGTGGCTGTGAAAGATGCTGGAGAGTTTCTGGAGAGTGGAGTTTCTTATCAGTGTCCAAAGTCGTTTGGGAGCTGAATTCACGCGGATTTCATTTGAACTCTTGGCCTCCATTCATTCTTCAGTGTTTGTGAGGTAAGGACTATGACACTTTAAAAAATATTTTTCCGAAGCAAATATATTTTCAAATCCAAGCAGACTTTGGAAATTTTTTTTTTGTGGCTTAGTGGTTTTAGGTTTAGTTGTAATTTATTCAAAACAAATAAAAAAAGCCACAACAAACACAACCCCCCAAAACCAAACTAATCACTATTTCTTTCAAGCAGTGGTTAGAGAACTTCAGTTGCAGGCAGCTTATAATGATTAGTTCTGTTCATGGTTATTGCTAGTGACTTACTTTGCATCATGACAATCTCTCTAAAAAAAGTTGGTTTTGAGGAGGTACAAAGAACTTATCTCCCCACAGAAATTAATTTTTCAGCTTTGTTTCTTTAGGAAGCTAAACTCTATCCTATAAGAGTAATTTGGAAAGAAAAGATGAAATACAGTAGTTGGGGAATGTTACGCAATTGCTGCATGGTTATGCTTAGTCACTGAATACTAAAGGCTCCTATGAGTAATTGTTTGCCATATAAAGACTAAGTGATTTCTGTTCCTGAACAGATAAACTAAACTGTGCGTGTTTGAGTGTGGTGTATTTTTCTATGTGTGTTCTTGTGCATAACGGGGACGGTCTTTTTAGCACGGCCTGTTGTGACAGGACAGGGTGTGATGGTTTTAACTAAAGGATAGGAGATTTAGACTAGAAAAAAGGAAAAAAATTTTTACAGTGAGGGTGGTGGACCAGGCTGACCAGAGAGGTGTTAGATGCCCCATGACCTTTGAAGGTCCCTTCCAGCCCAAAGCACTGTATGATTCTGTAATGTGGTAGTAGAAGTGAAAGTGATTTTTATAAGGTAGAGAGCTTGATGATCTGTAGTAAATGGACTTGGTTCATCCCGCAGCGCCAGTTCTGCTTACCAAAAGTGGCCCACTGAGCACTCACATTCCACGGTGCGGCTCCAACGACGCCAGCGAGCCGGCCCCCTTACCCATTGAAAGTTTGAGAATAGGTTGAGATAGTTTTGGCCCCAAGAGTGTAATGTGTTAGGTTTACATCACAGAATCAGGAGTTCCTGTTGACTCTGTGTTTTTACTGCTGGATGCTGTTGCGATCTGTTCCCAGAAGTTATGCTGCCAGTCCCATTGCCAGCCTGTGTTTTGGACACTGCTGCCCCTTGTGAAACTTGTCATGCTTCTCTAGAGATACTGAAATTTGGTTTACTATTGGGGAGAAATTTAGGTCTGTTTTTAAATTGTATGCTTCATTCCTGAAAATGGAGGCTTTACAATACCTATCTGTTGTCTAACCTTTTGCAGTGACATACGAAGAAAAAAATGTTTTTAATCAGGATACTTGTGCTTGAAATGCTGTCAGTGTTGAGTGTTTTAGATATACCGGGGAGTGGGATAGATAAAGATGAACTTGTTTTGTTCAGCATTAAATCTAAGCATAAAGAATTGGTGGTTTTTAATGTAATTTTTCAAATTACTTTTTTCCTCTAGTGTTTTTTTTTCTTTTGATAGCCTCCTTACCTGTTCTGCCCAAAAACAGTGGAGCTTGGTTAATTTTTTTAAACAGCTGTTGGTTAAACAGTGTTAATATTTTTTTTTTTAATCCATTGAACTCTTGGATCATTATGGCATCACCATCTTGTTTTGGATAAGGAGAAATGTTCCATGCTTTTTCAATGCTTAAAACTAATAGTATGGTTTATGTTCATGATAGTGTAATGCCGAAGTGACCCAAAATACAAAATTTGGAACCGTTAAGGTTTATGAGGCAGCATGTGGTTAGTGTTCCGGAAAGCATACAGGTGTATTTCTAGGAAGACAAACAATGCAGTCATCAAATGTTTTTCCTAGTCTGGAAATTGTGGCCATCTCATTGCAGTAAAACACTCCATCTTAGCAACAGTTGCTATGTAGGACTATCTTTTTAGACTATGTTGGTACCATTTTAATGTGTTAAGAGCTCTGCAGTAT
>NW_010412080.1:16778-19604 GCF_000710305.1 Buceros rhinoceros silvestris | reverse complement strand
TGCTGATTCACCTCCTACGCTTGTGAGACTTGACTGTGTAGCTTAGGACTTGCATTTTACGGAGAAAAATGATTAGTGAAGGTTTTATTGAAAGGGTGTCCATAGAGTTAGAAACTACGATCAGCATAGCCAAAGATGAAATGAGGCTTGTGTTTTGTGAATTTTGGCTATGAGTGATCTGTTGTCATGAAGGAGAAAAAAAGGGTGACAGTTCTGGGGATATATATAGTAAAACAAAACCAGTAAGCAGTGTAGAACTGCTGGTGCTACACCAGGGCAAGTACAGAGCCAACAGGAACCTTTCACTGTGGGTAACCAAGTGTGTTTGGCTGTCTTTGTGCTTGTTGTGATTCACAGCTGGCCAAAGCCTTGCAATAGGCTAGTCTAACAAAATAGCCAGTGGTAGGCAGTCTCTGCAGCATCCTGCAACTTTTCTGTCACTTTGATAATGGTGGTTTTCTTAGAGCTGCAGTAGGATGAGCAAAGAGGTGGATTAATTCTTCTGTTTTCCTCTGACTGGTCTGCCCTTACTCTGTTAGTGCTTTCTTGGTATTTCATAGCTCTTGGTGTTTTGTTGATGTTCCTTCCCTTCACCCAGTGCTGCCTGGAAGTTAGAGAGAGGGGGGGCTTAGTGTCTTTACTGATCACGTGTCAGGATCTTCCAGTTGATACCCAGCTAATGTGCGCACACTTTTATGAGCTTTGCCCTGATAACCTTGAATTGAAACGAGGAGCTGTAGCCATTGCATTGTATGTCTTAGCAACTGTTGCTACGTATGACTGCCTTTCTAGGCTGCATCCATACTGCTGGAAGAAATACAAAACCTCTTCCAACTTCCACACTGGACACTTTTCTGCTTAAAAAGCTAACATTCATAGATTCCCCCTGTGGCAAGTTGAACACCAGGTGACCACCAAAGCTGCTTTATGACTCCTCAGGGACAGGGGAGAGAAAATGTAATGAAAGGCTCATAAGTCAAGATAAGGACAGAGAGATCACTAACCAATTATAGTCATGGGCAAAACAGACTCAACTTGGGAAATTAGTTTATTACCAATCAAATTAGAGTAGGATAATGAGAGACAAAACCAAATTTTAGAACACCTTTTCCCAACCCCTTCTTTCTTTTCAGGCTTAACTTTACTTTTGAATTCTCTACCTCTTTCCTCCCAGTAGTGTAGGGAGATGAGGTTGCAGTCAGTTCATCACACGTTGTCTCTGATGATTCTTATTCCTTACAGGAAGGACTCCTCCTCACTCTTCTGTTCCATCATAGGGGTTTTCCCATGGGAGACAGCCCTCCAGAAACTTCTCCAATGAGTCCTTTCCAAGAGCTTACAGCTCTTCAGGGATTGCTCCAGCGTAGGTCCCTTCCATGGAGTTCAGTCCTTCAGGAACAGACTCCTCCAGCATGGGTCAACCCACAGGGTCACAAGTCCTGCCAGTAAACCTGCTCCAGTGTGGGCTTACTATGGGGTCACAGCCTGCTTTGAATGTGGAGTCCTCCACAGCTCAGAGGTGGATCTGCTCCACCATTAACCTCCATGGGCTGCAGGGGGACAGCCTGCCTCACCATGGCTTTCACCGCAGGCTGGCAGGGGAATCTCTGCTCTGGTGCCTGGAGCACCTCCTGCCCCTCCTTCTTCACTGACCTTGCTGTCTGCAGAGTTGTTTCTCTCCCGTATTCTCACTCCTCTCTGGCTGCAATTTCTGTATCTGTGGGTTTTTAGTTCAGTTTGTGTGGGTTTTTTTTTTATTTTTTTTATTTTTTATTTCTCCCCCCTCAAATACGTTCTCACAGAGGCACTACCACTGTTGCTGAGTGGCTTAGCCTTGACCAGCGGTGGGTCTGTCTTGGAGGTGGCTGGTACTGGCTTTATCAGACATGGGAGAAGCTTCTGGTAGCTTCTCACAGAAGCCACCCCTGTAGCCCACCACCACCCCACACAGAAGCCACCCCTGTAGCCCGCCACCACCCCACGCATGCTACCAATACCTTACCATGCAAACCCAATACACCACCCTCCTTTTTTTCCTCTCTCCTCACCTCCCACACAGTACTACTGAGAAATATACGTGAAAAAAATCCTTTCGCTCTTGCTCTCAGTGGTTTTGTGTTCTGCTGATTTTTTGAGTGTTCCACTTTCTGTACAAGTTAATGTTTTACAAGCACTTAACCATGCTCGTCACAAACATTGACTTGGAGTTTCTCCAGGAGAAACATCCATAAATGTTGTGTTGATAGTTGTTTACTGGTATTTTCCAGTTATTGCCTAGACAGACAGGTAGGAGAAAAATGAAAATATGTGTAGTTTCAAAAATGGAAAAAAAAAAAAAGATGCCTCCCTGAGATTTGCTAGGTATTGCATCACACTGCAGGTGTAGGGCCTGTCTTTGTCTGTTGTAGTGCTTGCTTCTCACAAATGAAGCTGGCAATGAATGCCCTGCGTGACTGTTTTGACCTCTGTTTCTAAAGGAGACCTGCAACCTGCTTTGGGCTCTGAGCACACTTAATGTCAAAATGTTGTAATTTGTAATGGTTGGTGTCAGCTGTCACAAACAAAAAATCATGGAAAAGCTGTGTCCCTCTGTCGCAATGATCTTTATATCGTCAGTGTGTGATGAGACAGGGAGAGAAGAGATGAGAACAGGGAGGTGGTGGGGTCATATGTGGAACAGTTCTTGTAAGCTGTGGTCACCACTCACAGATTGACCAGTTGGTTTCGAGGCTTCCGTACACATCCTGCTAGAGGGGACTTGTGAAAAGGGCTTTGCATTGCTATAATTCAGCCTTGGATTTTGGAAGGAATTGCTCATGAAAAAGG
>NW_010412080.1:2226-16692 GCF_000710305.1 Buceros rhinoceros silvestris | reverse complement strand
GGGTGGAGGTTTGTGATGTTGACTGAGTGGGGGTCCAATTCTGTACTAGAAACTTGGCAGGAACTTGAACTCACTTTAGGGATTGTTTTTTTGCTTGCAGTAACACTAGGTTATAGCACTTCTATGATCATGAAACTTAACTCTCCAGCTTGGAAAAATACTATGAATTGTACTGTAGAGTGTTTCTTTTTGCTATAGAGAAATCTCAGTGGAGAAAAAGGGTTTGGCTTGTAACTTTATGTTGTCTAGATTTAAACCTGGCTGCTTACCATCTGTGTAAGAATTGTGCTGAACAGCTAAGATTTTGTCTTCAAGTGGTGTTGCTTTGTAATACAGCTGTCTGTAGTTTTAAAAAAATTTAAAAAAATCTTTGGAGGTGGTTATATCAAGTCAGTGGATTACTGCAAACCAGCTGTAAGAACAGTGGTAGGGGAGGATATTTGTGCCCTTAAAATGGCAGTGCACCAGTATAATCACTGCAGCTTGGTTTTGAATGACCATAAGG
Source organism: Buceros rhinoceros silvestris (assembly GCF_000710305.1). Classification (NCBI taxonomy): domain Eukaryota; kingdom Metazoa; phylum Chordata; class Aves; order Bucerotiformes; family Bucerotidae; genus Buceros; species Buceros rhinoceros. The sequence goes on along the minus strand of NW_010412080.1, from coordinate 16,187 downwards.
AGAGCAAGGTGGCTTTTTTTTTTTTCAGAGATGACAAAATTGGGATAATTTAGTGTTCCAAGTGGAAGCTGGTGAATGCTTGTATGTCTGTCTGGCTTTCTTCTGTGGGTGAAATAGGAATTGGAATTGAAGAAGGCTGTGATATGTAGCAGAGAAATGTAAACTGTTTGTTTCAATGGCATCAGTCCATGTAAATTAATCCATTAAATAGAATTAAAATATAAAAGTATCTGTAAGGAGTAAAGGGGGGGAACCTAATCAGGGAGAATTGTTTTTACCTATTGTTTCAAAACAAAATTTTGAGTTTCCACAATTGATTTGTGTTGAATCGTAATTGATACTGAGCAGTCTTATTTTCATAGTTATTTATGATTGAAATTCCTGGTTTGAAAGCTCTTAATTTAGTGACATGACAAGAACTGAATTTTCTCTGTTTAATGCTTTTGCCTCCTTTTAAACTTCTATCAGTCATGAGCACCTGTACTTTGATTATATGTTGTAAAAACCGAATAGGTTTGTCATTGCATTTGAGGGATAAAGTATACTGGATTGACTTTAAAGAGCTGATGACTGATTTGTTTTTGAAGGGTCATTAAAAAAAACACAAACAAAAATACCATTTGATCCTTGGCATTTTACTTGATCAAAGAGTTGAGTGCAAATAGAGTCAGGAGAAAGACTGGATATATGGCACCTTAGTGTTTGCCAATTCAGGCTGGAAGGACTGGATTGCTCAGCATCCTGTATTTTTCAGATCATTAAACTGTAGCCAGTTTCCTCAAGTGTTGAACATAAATTATATTTGCCCACTTGTTTGAGTCTTAGCAAAGTCATTAAAATGTGTGTAAAGGCACAAGTTCTAGGTGTACCTTCTCTGTTGGGTTGTAGCCACACAGGAGTGTGGCTCCCTGTAGCCACAGGGTGGGAGAGTGAGGGCTGAGTTTTTGTGAGGGTGTGTGCTTCTGGTTTACAGATGATGAGACACCTGGATGTCTGAACAGGGCAGATGAGCTCTGCATTTCTTTCACAGATAAATGCAAGTTTCAGTATTTTTAAGTAGCAAAATTGTCCTTTGTGAACTAAGCCATGCAAGAGTAGTTTGTGATTTGATAGGCTAAAGTGAGGGTACTTGTGGAGAGAAATATATGGAGCACCAGTTTTAGCTTGGAAGGCGTGTGCATGCTTAGTACACGGTGTAACCTGCCTCAGTGACTTGCAGTGTTTTTAATGCCCCAGTTGAGGTAATTGAGGGTGTATTGGTTTTCCCAAGAAGGGTTGGACCAGATGATCCTTGAGATCCCTTCCAGCCTGGTATTCTATGATTCTACAATACCAGTTGGTTTTTTTATTATTGAAGCATGTTGGCATTTATCTGTTTTTCTCATGTTAAAATGGAAAGTAAAGAAAGCTATTTTGGCATCTTCTAAAAAACAGCACCCCCCAAAAAATCCTGCCTAAGTGGTTACTTCAGAAACCTTTAATTTCTGTAAGAATTATTTAATGTAGCCACCTTCTTTACAGATGATGACTTTGATCAGTTTGATAAACCTGGTGCTGAAAGGTCTTGGAGGAGAAGAGCCGGAGATGACGACTGGGACAGGTAGGTAGAATATTTTCATGTTCAGTTTCTGTATGCTGGATTGCATTGCTCTGTTGTTCCATTCTGGCATTCTGCAGTCTAACACTTAGAGTAGGGCACATTCAGATACTAATGAAGATGTTGGTTGGTGTGCATGTGTCAGCTGATGCTAGATTGTGCCAAATGTATACTTGCCTGGAGGAATATGGAGAGCACTATGAAGAGATACCATTTAAAATTGCATAAATACAAAATATTTGTGGTGTCTAATTAACTTTGCAGTTAATGTGCTGGTTTTCTTTATAAATATTTAGCAGATCTCAATGGTTTAAATAGTTAGGTTTTGCTAGTACTTGAATTTGCCCAACATATTTTTTTTTTATTAGATGTTTGAAATCTTATCCTCAAAGTCCTACTTCAGTTTTACATTGGGGGAGAGTAATGGAGCTTAGGTATGGGCTTCTGTTGGAAAAATATGTCTGTTGTCAAGATTTAGAAGTATGTATGAATTTGGTTATTTTGGGGGAGAATGAGAGCATGTTCTCTTATGCCAAGACACTGGCTGGGAGAGACCTGAATCGAGCTGCTGGCTAGACTTGTCTATTCTTTCCAGAAGAAAGCTTTTCACTTCTTTGTAATTTTTTTTTATTATTATTATTCCTTTTTCGTAATAGAGAGACTTGTTCAGACTTTGCCAGTGGTTTTCACTGTAAAAGGGGGAAAAACCATTCCAATTAGATTTTTTTTTGTCTTTTCTAATAAAGTGATTGTAAAAAACAAATTTTATTCCAAAGTAGTTTTCCAGTCAGCTGAACTCTTGGAATGAATCAGCTACTCTACATTTATCGTCATTCCAGAGGGATTAGTTTCCTTTTCCGTGCTTTTCTGCTAGGTTAAGTGGGTAGTTTTTATTGCTGTAGGAGGTAAGAGTGAATAGGGAATTTGGACAATAGCTTCAGTGTACAGGGTGTTCTGCTGTGTGCTGGTGAGGGCTGTCTGCTCTCTGTCATGCCAGCACAGCTGTTCATGGGTCAGATGGTGAACTGCACCAAGGAAGTGATCGGGTTTGGAGTATAATTAAAAGAACTTGCTCAGGCTGCACCTCTGTACCGTGGTGCCTCCCAGCCCCAGATCTGGGTGTTCAGAAGTATTGAAGCAAATATTGCAGACAAAATGCTTTGTATTAGATATTTTCTGAACTTTTTGCCTTTGTTGACTTTATGGTATGAGTAGGTGAGCTTTTAGGTGCTGGCTGGTCACATTTGTTTTTGTCTGCCCTACTCTTGCAACTTCGGACACTTTGGAAGAGCCAAAAAGCTGTTCTGTCAGAAACTGTAAGCTTACTGCCAATGGTAAGCTCCCTGTGGCAAAGCCAGTTTTATAGGACTTGAGAAAGTGAAAATACCCTATAACCTAAGCTGAGACTTTGAAGCACACAAGTGTTCAGTTTCAGAAAAAAGCTTTTGTTTATGTGTTTATTAATAGTTGCATATAATTTAAAATAGATGATCAAAAATTGTATTGTTTATTCTTAACTGAAATCATAAGGCAAGTGGTTTCAAGTGCAATGCTGGAGATTCCATAGTTTCATCTTGCTGATCACTTCAGAAAATGTGTAGTGGGTTTCTTTTTAATTATTATTACTAATTTCTTTTTAGCACAAGGCTGTATTCAGAAGTGTTAAGTTCTGTGGCTGTCAGGGCAGTTACAACTGCTGTACATGCATATGTTGTTGCCTAATGTAACTGCTTAAATTTTTTAACTGCTGGCCTAATTTGCTGTAGGACACAGCTTCTTGAAGATGGAAAAAAGGGTGAATGAACACAGTAGACATGTTTTCTTTTTGTTTTAATCCTTCGTGCTCTGCTTTGCAACCTAAATCACTTTTTTGGAGGGGAAGGGTGAAGGGGTTATGGTGTTAGTCATATATCTTGATCAGACATCAACTTTTACTGTGTTCCTCCTTAACTGAGTCCCATCCCCCAGACATTTAAATAATTTTTAATTTCCCAATCTCTTCCCGTTTTAAAGACAGGAGGGTGGTAACTGAGCTGGAAAGCTCCTGTTATTTGAGAGTACAAATGTAACATTGTTCTTGGAGATTTTTTCCCATTACATTTTTTTACAAAACACTTCTCCTGAAACACTTGTGCTCTCGCTACTGCTCATATTTAATGAGGCATGCTCTTGAAATTGGAGGCCAGAAAGGGCCAGTCTGACGTCTTTATCATGGGCCGTTAATTTATACATTTTTGTCTCTAGCCCAAAACTTGGGTTTGGGAAAAACACTTGGTTCGGGTGCTTGCCTGTGAGATGTCAAGGTTGATGGAGCAGGCTTCTGCTGAAATTGCCTGTTCTGACCCTTTTCTGATATTATGCATTTCTCTCCACTGGCAGAAGATGAAAATTTTCTACTTTCTGTTGTCTATTATTATTTTCTCATTTGGTGAGCCTAATTTATTCAGTGAGGGGAATGTTGAGTATTGGGAGTTGAGGAAGGAAAGAAAATGGGTCTGTCTCTTCTAAGAGTAGTGAACTCTTAGATTCTTAACCCTAATTTCCTAGAATTGTGGTTTTGGAAAGACCTTTGTGTCTGGCTGATAGTGAGGATGAGTTGCCTTTGGAACTATCACAGATGTGTACTTTTATTCCTGTTTATGTGGCTTTGTGTGGTATCAGATTGCAGCTTTTTTTTTTTGTCTCTTTTTCCTTAGTTAACCTCAGATCTTCAGTATCTGGTTTTATTTTTTTAATAGTCAGATTTGGTAATTCTGGTCCCTCTTTCTGATAGGTGACTTCAGATTTGACCATTTTAAGAGAAACTTGAGATAAGTTTTGCTTTACTGTGTGTTAAGGAAGTTTCAGCTCAAACTGGGACACTGTGCAGACTTCTCACTGTTACTTTATTTAAAAGTTATCAATGGTGATTTTTCTTCCCTTAATTTATCAATGAAAATGTTGAATGATATTAAATATTTTAACAGGTTTTGAGGGCGTTCTGTGAAACATGTCTTTTTCTGTTAGGAGCTTCATTTACATGCTATAGCTAATTTTTTTGACTGTCAAGCAGTAAGTCGAAGGTTTTAAAAATCCAGAATACATATGTAATTAATTCTTTTGACCAAGTGTTGTAACTTTTTTTTTTAAGAATCACATGGAGGATGCTTTTTAGTAATGTTTTGAATAGCTTTAACTATGTTTAGATAATTAATCTTTCATTTTCCTTTTCACTCTGGATTTCTTACTACTTGAACTTGCTTTTTGTCTTTGAATGCTGCTGTAACACATGGTTTTGCTGTCTTTTTAAATTTCTCTAGTGCAGTTTTATTAAACTGTCAGTAGTGGGCCGTAGGGCTGGGAAATATTTTCAAACCTTTTGGTGCATTTGTCAAATTACTAGCAGCTGAAGAGATCAGTGACCATTAATGTTACGTAGAGTTTCTGCCTCTGAAATAAAGTGCTTAATTTTTAGTCAGTTTGCTCTTTAGAATATATTGTAAGTCTTATGTCTCAATTTTTGTTTAATGTTGCAGTGAGCACAAAACAATTGCTATTTGTTAATGTTCAGTCATTCCTGGAACTGTTTGAGGTCAGTGACTATGGACAAATACTGTGTACTGGTGATAACGTCCAGTTTAGGGCTGATTTGGAATATCATCTGTTCTCTTCTAGCCCGTAAGATATTTATTCTCCCTCCTGCATTATCTGTACAGTAACCAGCTCTGAAAGAGATCTGTCTGCAAAAACAACTTTTAGCACTTATTTATGTCTTGGGATTGGCTTCCCCATTTTCCGGTATAGTCCTAAGGAACTCTTACACATATTCCCATTCTATTGGGATATTTAATGTTATGTAGTATCTAAGGCAGAGATACTTGGTTTTGTCTTTTTTTGAAAGCGTGCAGGTAGCGATAAGTTCACATTCATGGATTACAGCATATATATCAAATCACATCTCAGTTCAGTATTAGGATAGGCATGTTCTAATACGGGCTTTTGTCAATAATAAGTGTTTTATTATAGAAGGGAGAATTTGTTTAATTTAAAATTTTTCCTTTTTCAACTTGCTGAATGCTTTGCTGAAAGGAAAGCTTTGTGCAGATTCGGGGCAATTGTCAACTTAGTTTTTTAAGGCATATGCCCTGTACAGTGTTTGTTTCTGTTTTCTAAGGTTCAACTTCTTAAATTTGCTCATGTTTTCCAGTGAACTCGATGATGACTTGCTTGGAGAGGATTTGCTAACTGGCAAAAAGGTAAGAGATGTGCATTGAAGTGAATTGTTACAGGTATTAAAATGTGGATGATGTTCAACTTACCCGCTTCGGTTGTTTGGTGTGGCCTTTTATGTATTTTACAGTCACCTCTACAAAGCCTGACATCTGCAAGTACCTGAGATCTGCCCTGTTGCCAGAGTGCCCAGAGCTCTGTTTCCTTTTGTGGAGTACCTCCAAGTGTGGCTTTTTGAAGTACAACTTTTAGAAAAAATATTTATTTTCCTGAGATGGTATTTCTTCTTACAACATATGATTCCAAAAGGAGATGATTCTCAAAATTAGTTTCTCTGTAGCTCATACTGACTTAACTGAGGTTTTTTTGTTTGTGTGTTTAATTGTTGTGCCTCCTGAGTGCTGATTACCATTCTGGAGAATTCACTACAACTGCCAGTTTCCTGGCTGTTAAAAGTTACTCACGAAACTACCAGCAGTATTTACTAGAGAGTAAATAGAAAAAATAATCAGTGGCATCTACTAAAGATCCATTCATAGCACACACTGCATTACTGCTTTGTCTGATGGCAAAGAGAATTTCGCCTTCTACAGTGAGGGAAGAATATGGGAGCAGCTAACATTGGAGAACATAAGTGAATGCCCCCTGTGTCTGCTGTAGAATCCTCACTCTCATACCTATTTCCAAACCTAAACTCTCTGAAAAAACCTAAACATATGTTTGAATTTGCCAGTTATCTGCAGGAGATGACAGGGCTTCTGTTTGGGAAATCAGAACTGGCTAGTCACCTCTTTATCTGCTATATGAATTCATGTACAAAATAGTTTTTAAAGTTTAATTAGAGATTTATAGGTTTGTTAAAAACTCAGATCTAGTAAAAGCTGAGTTTTAATTGCACTTAATCACACCCTGAATGTTGGAAGTCAGCTTCTTGAAATTAGTCTGTAAGTAATCCCTGTTAAAGATAGGAAGTTCCTTTGTGTTGTTGGTTTAAAAAATAAAATTAAATTCTAAGTGGATAGGAATTGCAGATGGGTATCTGCAATCTGTAACAGTTATCAAAATCATAATCAATTAACATTACCTACATCTTTGTAGTTGAAATGTGAGCAATAAAGCTGCTTTTTTATCTGCGTGAATACTAACCAATACTAGATTTCTCCAATATATTGTGTGTTCTTGTGCTTTTTTGATTCTTGTTTTCCATTTGCTGTCTTTCAGGGCTCTTGAGTAGTATCTGTGGGTATGGACTCATCTGGTGGAGTAATAATAAATTTCTCAGGAAGTTTTCCCTGAGCTGTTTAGCCTAAACTGTCTTCTACTTAATCTCATTCCAGTACTTTTAGATAAATCTACCCTTGTATAATCTTTTTGCCCCTATTACTTTAGGGGATGGAAATAATGTTGCTGAGCAAAACTGCAGTTATCTCTTCCTAGTGGGTAATTATTTAAAAGAAGAAAGATAAATGAAACAACTGAAAGCATGATAGACAAATTAGGAGGAGTTCAGAAAAGGCATGATATTTTCTGCACTTAGAAAACAGTTACGGTTTTTCAGTTTTCTTCGTATCATTGTATACTTTCCCCCAGTCTCCTAAGTATCTCTATTCTGTAGAAACTGCAGTAACTTAGTGGGTTTTCTTGATTCGCCTAGTGGGTCAAGGTCATAAGGCAGTGTGCTAAAGCCAACCTTTCTTTCTTCCTGGTATTTCTTAAGTGAGTTGTCACCTCTGGCTGTATTTGGGAATATGTAAGTGAAAAATGTTGATAGCTTGGCGAGTTGGAGTTCTAAAATTTCCATAAGACTGTCAAACACATGTTTTTCAGTTTATTGTCTTGTGTAGCATAATTTTTCGCACTGAATTTGGTAATTTTATTGAGGATAATTTGAGATTTTTTTTCTTCATAAAACATACTTAGTGTTCAGAAGTTTCAGTAGTTAGTTAAAACTTTATATCCTGTTTTTATGTTCATGGTTGACTTTTTCTAAAACCTAGAATCAGTCAGACTTGTCAGACGAAGAGCTGAATGATGATCTTCTGCAAAGTGACAATGAAGAGGAACAAGAATTTCGGTATCTCTTTTTAAATTTTATGTTTTAGATAACTCGGTTATTAATGACTACTACTGCTGACAACTAGAAATGCTAAACTGAAGTTACTGATATATACTTAAAATAGTTTTGCTTTTTACCTAGCCAGCTACTTAATGATGTATGTATTATGTGTTCACTAGCATTGCTACCATTTCAGTAAAATTGTTTTTATTTGAATCAAATAAATTTAACTCAAATCTATAAAAAAAACTTCTAAAGAAGAAACTGTGTCATGTCCTGTGCATTTAGAATTAGTTGTAAATACTTAGAGCTCTTGTTCCATGCCTTCTTGGTATTGTTGTAGACTTCCTTCCTGTAAAGTCCTTTTCTGCCATCTTGCTTTTTAAAACATCTTACCTTCTAAGACCCTGAGAAGGGAAGCTTCATAGTTCGTAAGGCTTGATTTGTGCCTTAAATACTTGTGTGCAGTTACACAACAGAAAATTTTGGACTGAGTTTACCAGCTTGAGCAGGTACTTGCATGGGATTTTATTGAGGATCCTGCCCTGTGAATCCTCTGTTGGTGATACAGCTCCACAACTGAATTATGGGTATGACAAGTCAAAATGAGTGTCTTGACACTTTTACTTGTCAGCAGGGATGCAGTGGTAAGGAAGGTGCTCGTGCTGCAGAAGTGATGCAGTACCATTGCTGAATTTAATGGCCTGTGTGTTGTGTCAGCTTTTCCTCTACTTATTATGTGCGATGCAAGCATGTTATCTGAAGGGGTTTGAATATATGTGTGGGTTTTTTATATAGATATGTGTGCGTTACTCTGAGATCTCTTTTCTGTCCTTGGCTGGAATTAGGATAAGGAGCCCTGTCCATGTGTTGGACTGACACAGGGTTTGGTCTCTCTATTGGCTGCTGTTTTCTTCCCTGCAGGAGTGAGGGTTGGACTGTTCCCTTCAAAATGGGGAAACCCAGTTACAGTCCTTGCAGTTTCTTCTCTGAATTTCCTCCTGGGTAGCAAGAGGAGGGCTGTGTGACTGCATGAGTGATGAGAAAGTATCTGAAGTGTGATAATACTGCTCAGTGGAAGCAGGTTTCTGTAGACGAGTCTTGCATTTTTAGCAGTTTTGCTGCCAGAGAATGAGAGCCTTGCCTCACTCCTTTCCCCTCACCCTCTGTTGCCATTCAGACTCATTTATGCCTCTGTAGTTGGGAGGATAAAAATGAAGACATTGAGGGATTATCATTGTGTTGAATCTTTGCCATCTTAGAAATGCAAATAGCTCAAAGCAGCCAGGATCTTGTTCCCTCCCAACTTAAAATAGTGAATAATAGTAAAGTAATAAATGAATTTTTAAAAAATCATCTTTATTTTCCTTGTACACGGGACCCTCACATCAAGAAGATCCTCCCTGCCCTGCTTTCCTAATCAGTCTGCAGTTGGTTAGTTGCTCTTTTATGTATTGGTAGAACTAGCTATTGTAAACAGTAAGTTCAGAATTTTGCTTTTCCTCCAGATTATAGACTTGCCAGTTTTTGTATTGATTTTTTTCAGTGTATGTGCCAGTGCTGTTACTAAGTTAGAATAAGTCTTAAGCATTTAAATGTCAGTTCTTCACTACATATTTTACAGTGTTATAGGTATAACATTAAATCTTTTGTAAAAATGTAAGCGTGCATTCAAGATGATCAAGAAGGACCACTGTTAATATATTTAATAAAAATAATTTACTAGTGTTTTCAGAAAGACTGGGAAAACAGATGCAGTTGTAGTAATTTTATGCTTTTTTTGTTGTTAGTTTTGGAATTAAAATTGGAATTAAAATTAAATCCAGTCTGCTTTGGTTACCAAGCAGGACTTTACGCCAGTTTGACCTGCTAAACCATCTGGTTGGTTTGATTCCCCTGGTCAAATAGCCTGCAGCTGGTGATAAGCTGCAGTGCAATATGTGTTATGACAATATGGCATGGAGTCAGATAGTGTGTGAGGTATAATTTTGTCCACCAACTTGGAGGATTTGTACGTGTTGGCTTTGTTTTGCTAAAACTTTGTAAGTAGTTGACTGTTACGCTTCAACCTCTGAATTTTTCCCCTCCTATACCATAGTTCTCAAGGTGTCACAGTTAGCCTCAGTGCTACATCTGGCATGCTTAGACCGTACGACCTCTCTGAGTCCATCAACGATCCATCAATAGAACATGAGTCTGAGTATGACCAAGGAGAAGATGAAATTGTTTATGATAAATCTGAAGCACCCGAAGTGTACGCTTCAGAGTACGCAGAGGAAGAGCACTATGAAGGCAATGATCCTGAACTGACAGAAGACCAAATAGAATATGGGGAAGAGCCTGGAGAAGATGATGAAGTGCTAGACCTTGAAATCAATGAACCCCTGGATGAATTTCCAGTGAGTTTCTTTCTATTGTATCTTTAAAGATAACATTGCTTCACGTGCATAGGGTTTTAGACTGATTTGAAATCTGTTTACCTCCCTAGGGAGGAGGGGAAATTAGACCTATTATCACTGTCTGCCAGTTTCTTTATCTAGGCTGTGACAAAGTTTGTGTTGACAGCTTGTTTGGCGGTAGGTAATGCTCCTTTGTCATGCTGGAAGGCAGTTGAGAATCATGACCTTGAGGATTGTATCCTTAAGGAAGAAAACAGCTTTGTGTGGTGGAGATACACTGCCAATTGTTAGAAGTACTTAATGCAAAAGCTTTTATCCGGGCTTTAGACAAGATCTGATAAAGTCCTTCGAAGGTGAAAAGATTATTGACCTGCTAAAGACATCTTTAAGGTGCTAATATCCCAAAGTGATTGATGTCCTGCTCCTTCATCCTTTTTGTAACTGAGAACTGTCTAAACCTGAATAAAGAGATTGAGGTTAGTTCAGAAAATGTCACCTGCATAATTCAGCATAATTTAAGCAGTGTATATTAGAGAACATGCACTGGATTTAATTGCTAGTGAAATGATTTAATCTTAATTAAAACTGTATGTGATCAGTGAGGTGTTCTAAAATACAAGTAAATGTAAAGGTTTTGCTCTTGTTTTATGTTCATAATTGTTCAGGATTGAACCCTTTCATATATAAGCACTTGCAGAATGCTTTAAGAATTTTATGGGTTCGATGGGCTGGAATATGGTATTAATGTATGTGCTGTAGATGCATGTTTCCTTTGGTAAGAAAGTACTGCAGAGTTTGCTTCATGAATTTGTAATCAAAGGATGTAGAAGTACTGAAGCAGATGGGGCAAACAGTTGATGGGATCTTTAGGATGCCATTGCTGGGATCTGAATGAAAACCATTTTGGTTATGTTCTTCATCAAATTATTGCCTGTTGAGAAGCCCTAATGATACCTTGTCAAGGGTTAGGGCTGGGTGAGCCACTAGATGAATGACATACGCTCTCTATTAATTTAACCCTCTCTCTTCCCAAAGGGGAAGAGAAAGGGAATAAGGGAGAGAGACTTACGGATTTTAAAAGAAAACTAAAACTGGTTTAATGAAAATAATAGCAATAAAATGAGATGTATACAAAACCAGTTTTGAACGAGGGGAAAGAGAAAGAGAATAAGGGAGAGAGACTTGTGGATTGGAAAAGAAAACTGCTTTAATGAAAATAATAAAATTATATGTAAAAATATACAATACCAACACCGAACCTAACCCTCCTGATGGCAATCACATCACCGTCACCTCTGATGCTTGGGGCAGGTGCTGGGGAAGTCCCAGACTGGACTCGGTGGCAAATGGGAACTGAATTCAGGAGCTGGATTCTGGAACTGGATTCAGAAATGCACAGATTGGGATCAAAGGCAGAACAGACAAGAGTCCTCCTGATGCTGACCATCGAAGAAAAGAGCTTGACCCATGTGATCCCTCCCTCAGCTTTATACTGAGTGTGACTTATATGGGATGGAACACCTTGTTGGTCAGTTCAGGGTCACCTGAGATGTCTGCTGCTTCTCGCAGGTGCAGCCTCTAACTTATTGCATCCCCAGTGTGGTACACAGGATTTAGCAGTGACTTTGGTCTTCACAGGAGCAACTTTAGCCAAGAGCCCGTCTGCATCCCAATCCTTCGTATTGACTGTAAACATCAGGTGCTGTCGCTTCTCAAAGCAGACACTGTCTGTGAAAATACACTGTTAACTTCAGGAAGTGCCGTCACTGAGCTGGAAAGTGAAATCACTGAACAGAATGAGTTCTGTTCTCACCCAAACCGGGATATACTTTCTATGATGTATCGCTTAAAATTGACAATTCCGATAGAAACAGAACTTTTCTTTCACTCCTGCAAACAGTAACAGTGCATACAGACCCTGTCTCTTAACAGATTTGTGCTTCTGTAAAATTGGCCTATGTGTTTTCACCTTTGTATGTTATTGCCCTAGGATGAAGATTACATGCAATCATATAATGAGCAAGCAATGGAAGAACATGAAGAATATGCCGCTGATGAGGAGCTGGAAGAATCCCAGGCAATGACAAATGAATCAGAAGAGGTATGCTGTGAATTGAATGAAAACTTAAAATAAGTAGTTATTTCAGAATTTGAATTTGTAGAATTGCACATATTTCAGGGTAAAATCTGTTGCAGCTTTGCCAGTGTTGAATTATTGGTGATATTACTCTTTGTTTAAGATTAATTGTCATAGCATCTAAATTGTCAGCTACATAAGATCCCCTCTCCCCCTTGGGATAGAAATCATAAGGGAGAGCACAGAATGATCATGTTTCATTTTAGCTTCAACATTAGAAACTTGAGGGGCCCTTTTGGGTAGGAGAATGACTGCATGCAGTCTTAAAGGCTATGGTACCTCACTTTCCAAATTGATAATTTGCTGCTGTTTGGAGTGTAGATGCAATTCTTGAGTATCCCACTTCCAGGGGGAGTCTGATGATGGAAGGATCTGTATGATAGAAAGGCAAAGATCAGATTGTTTGTAGTTTTGAAAATAGTTTGTGTTGGGACCAAAATTTCTGTGAAGTTTATCTTAATTTTTGGATTAGGAAAAAAGGGTAAGTTCCTTCATTTGCAAGAAGAAACCTTACGCCAAAACCCAAAGTATGCATTCACTGGTTATAAGCTCAAACAGTGGTATCTTACCTGTTACGAATTTGCAGCATGTTTTTGATGTGGAATTTTTTCCTTTCCCCATCAGGAATCTCCTTTAATATTACTTGTATTCCAGTTCTTAGTTAAATAGGATTGAATGGATTACCTGCAGAGAAGTGTAGTCGGAACGCGTTCCCTCTTTGGGGCTTTAACTCACCAGAAAATTAATTCCTCAAAGACATAGCTGTGTTATTCTATGAAGTACTAACAAACAGGCTTGCTATGATACTCTAGCTGTAACAAACTTATTACAATAAGTTTGCTTTTTGGTAGGTGGAGAGAGACACTGAAAGGGGCCGCATGCATTGTTCAGTTTTTGCTGTTGCGAGCATCTTACACCAAATGTACCTTAACGTAGTCAACTTCCTAGGTGTTAAGTCTACCCTCCAAAGAACTGTTAAACAGACTCTTTTTATTCATTCACTGGATTATATAAACTTTCCTTCTGGTGTTTTAAAAATGGACTGATGCGTTTGTGCTATCCACAGCCACAGTCTGTATGAGATGATGAAAGCACTGCACATTGTGTAAAATTAAGTACATAGCTGAGATTCACTGTCAGTCAGTCCTCCTGCTTTGAAGCACAGCTTCATTTTCAGAGTATGAACTAGTGAGAATTCTGTAGTATTTATGTTGTTTGAATTTGTCCAATTCAGAATTAAATTCTTTTAATTCATTGCTGCTTCAGTGTTAGCTTCTGGCAGAAGCCTCCACCACTTTTCTAGCTGGTAAATGTTCTTTGTTCCACCTTCATAATGGTTTGTGTGGAAGGAACCTGGTTTACCCTTTATAACGCTCACCTGTTTTGTACATCTTGGCAATCTCTGACACAAAGCTCCCAGTACACTGGACACCATGTTTAGGAGGATCCTGTACTAAGATCAACTTCTATCATGCTGACGTGTTTTTTCTCCTGCTTTCCTTGGGCTATGTCTGTTATCACTCCTGCAGCTGCCTGGTAAGCTGTTCAGGGCAGGAGCACACA
>NW_010412080.1:0-2124 GCF_000710305.1 Buceros rhinoceros silvestris | reverse complement strand
CTTTCTCCATAGCAAAGCGTAGCCCAGCACGGGGAGTTCTGGTTGCTGGCTGGGATTTATGGCATAATTATTTAGTGAGGATGGCAGGAAACTCTGACCTTGTGATAGAAGAAAGGTCATTATTTTATCTTTGTAAGGAGGAGTCAGCAAAGCTCTTTGGTAGCTTTGTGCGAGGTATCATAATGGGAAATGTTAAGCTCCCTTTGAGCAGAGCTGCTTAGAAGCCTTGGCTGGCTAGTCCAGTCATGTGACCTCCAGTGGCGGTTCAAGGACTGTTTATGTATATGCAGAGATACTCATGATTAGCAAGTATTAAACAGAATCCTTTAAGTACTAGTGCATATTAACTCTATGTCTGTACTTGAGAGTTTTTTGAAGGAATTTGAGAAACCTAGAATCTATGAACGTACTGTAATTTTGGCAAAACAACTCATCCTGTCAGGCTGGAAGTTGTGAAAGATGATCTAAAGAAGTCCTGCATGCTACAACTATTGAACAGATTGTAGGGGAAGGGTGTGTCCTCCTACACAGCTCAGATAACCCTTCCTGGAGCTGTTCGTAGAGAACATATGGTTGGCTGTCAGGCTTGTTTGTGTCTCCATCGCAACTAATATAAATCCCTCAATAATACGTTTAATCAGACTTGGACATGGGTCAGTTAGTGTTCTCGAGTACTACCTTTCCTTGGTGCTTGCTTTTTCATTAGCTCCTTCGATTTTTTTTTTTTTCTTTGTCTTTGATAGCTAATGGTTGTACGGCTGTTGTTTGTTAATAGATGGCATGAGCGTTATACTGATGAGTAGACTGAGTTAGACCCAGAAAACTACTTACTTAATAGAAGTGGCTTAAGAACAGAATAGCGCTGGTCTAGAAAAGCCTGGGAAATGGTTTTTACTGTTGTGTAGGAAAATAGTTGTCTTGTAGTCCGTTAGAACTTTCTTTTTTCCCCAGAATTAATAATTATCAAAAAGCAACAGTTTCCACAGGTATTTTCTGTAGCATTTCATTAAATCATTGCAGAATTTTTCAGGACAATGCAGGCTGTATTAACCATTCTAGTTCTGATTTTCAGTCTGAGCCACTTATAGAACCTTGCATGACTAAGTTTTGTACTCACAGAGAAGATTACATGACCAAGACCAGTCTTTGATAAATAAAACCTGAATTCCTATGCCAGTGTTAAGGGGCGTGGACATAAAAGTGTGGATGTGTCTGGGGTTTATGCTGCAGAGTAAAGCAGGAGGCTTGGTGTAGTGAGAGAGCACTCAGTGTAGTTAAGTGTCTTGCAAAACAGAGCCTCCAGTTCCGACTTCCAAATCCTGATCCTGAAGGGAAAGTTTTAAAGACAGGCATTGAGACGCTAAAATTACAGAGTTTATGTTATGTAAAAATGTAGATTTGATACAGATATTGCTACCCCTTTCTCTTTTGGGAGCCCCTCTTTTGAAAGTAAAATGCTAACTCTGTCTTTCTCCCCTGTTTTTGCTTGTTTTTATTAAACCACCTTAGCAACTCTTTCCTTGCTAACATCCCTCCTCTGTTCCATGAGTCTTGACTGCCTGTCCACAGAGGTGCTTTGATTATACATGGATATGTTAATCAGACCAGTTGTGCTCAATTTGAGTTTGCTTTTGAGGTTTGGATTTCTTTCAGTCTTGAAGGACGGTTGAGGTATTTTTGTCTGTTGTTCTGTGTGTTGTTTTTAGCTGCTTTTTTTCATATGATAGAAGTTGTTATATAAATACTGTAAGCTTTGGTTATTCTCTTAGCTATATCTTAAAGCATTTTTGTGAGGTCAGAAAACGTAGTACTTGAATATTTGCCAGGAATGGATGAAAGACATTCTGAGATAAGGAGATGATAAAATGAAAATAACTTGGGATCAGTAGCCCATTAAAGTCCGGTAGCTAGGTATGCAGATCATTTATTCACCAGACCAAAGTTGGAGTAGCTTTGAGCTGGAGTTTGTACGCTATGCTGTCTTCTACAGTAGAAACTGTCGTGCCAGTTCTGATCTCTGATGTTGTTTCCCATGTTCCTTTTTGGTTTTGGATGAAGTTGGGCTCCTGGATGAGGAATTTTGCAGTCTCTTGCACAATTTTGCCTTTAATTATTTTTTATTTA
>NW_010412079.1:51794-52016 GCF_000710305.1 Buceros rhinoceros silvestris | reverse complement strand
AGAGCTGCGGGTCGGAGCTCCTCGGTGCGCGGGAGTTCCACACGGCCAAACTCAGTGACCATAACTGACAGGTTTGGTCCGTGGAATGGAAGGGAGTGAAACTTTCCCTCCAGTAATGGCTGTAGGACCTTGTCCAACGGAATGATTTCAAACAGATACCTGTGCGCATCAGCAGAGCGGTGATTACATCTTGAAGGGCTGCAAATGCAGCTCTTTCATACC
>NW_010412079.1:43381-51266 GCF_000710305.1 Buceros rhinoceros silvestris | reverse complement strand
GCTGCAAATGCAGCTCTTTCATACAGTTGCACCACTCGAGGCCGATGAGCCTGTTGAATATCCCAGCGTTCTATGTCTGAGAGGCAGTTTAGTACTGCAACACCTTTAAGACCCGAGGTTTTCAAGGTAAAAATGGC
This sequence comes from Buceros rhinoceros silvestris, assembly GCF_000710305.1. NCBI lineage: Eukaryota > Metazoa > Chordata > Aves > Bucerotiformes > Bucerotidae > Buceros > Buceros rhinoceros. Next base: position 51,129 of record NW_010412079.1, on the reverse strand, counting down.
AGAAGACCTAGTAAATACTTCTGCAAAGCAAATTAAAATGGTATAGTGTCAGCCTATTACAAAAAAAAAAACAAACCCGACATTATCCCAATAATTACTTATTGTATGGACATTTCCAAGAAATATCCATTTCTGAAGTCGGTATTTTGCCAGCTTAAAAACTACTTATGTTTGTAACCACCCGCATCCCAGCACTTTTGGCTTTGATTCTGTTTTGCTTTGATTCTGGTGGCATTCTCACTCTTGGTTTTGGCTAGTCCTCTCTGTGCGGGGCACCTGAATGTCCTCTGGACTCTGGGCAGTTCGGTGCACCCAGAGGGGTCCGCGGTTACCCAGTTTAGACCCAGAGTTTCTGTTCCTGCCTGGTATAACCCGCACTGCCTTTGCCGGGGGCTGTTCTGTGTGGGCAGACAGAGGAGGGAGATGCAAGAGGTGGATGGCCTTGAAGAAATCACATGGCCACATCTCATCATACTTCTGTGATAGAGGTATCATAGCTCCTCCATCATTAATGACATTAAAGAGATTCCACTGTAGATACAGACATGGAGCACCTCTTCTCTTTGTAAGTCAAGATTATCAGGTAAGCAGAAGGCAAGCAAAAGAATGGCTTCGTGGAGTGTCTCTTTCGGGAGGAAAAAGTAATGATGCCACCAGGTATTTTTAATGTGGTCCCATTTATTTGTAAACAACAAAGTTTTTTTTTTCTTTGAACTGTAAAGAATCAAACCACGAGAAATAAATTACTTGCTTCTAGCCTATGGTTTGATGGTTCCTCATGAATTAAAGATGATGCAGCTGTATGACGCAAGGCTGTGATGATTTCTTCTCTGCCTTCATAAGGAGACTCAGACCACCATATTTCTTTCTCTTTTTCCATTCAGACATTCATCAGACATGAATGTCTCTTTGCATACTGCAGACCACTGTAATGCTGCAGAGCTATCGGCTGAACTCGGCCATTCTAAAAGACCACACAGCATCACTGATCAGTGAGAGCTAGAACCTGGCTCCAGCCTAGAGCCGTCACGATGGAGGCCACGTGTGCCATGGGACCGCTGTGCTCAGATGCTTTCCAGTGCAGCTGTGGCCTCCGCAGACAGACTGGCCTTTTTCAGAGTCCAGAGAAAAGCCTCTGTGCACAGCAGTGTTACAGACAACTGGAGGAAGGTTGACTTTTCCATGCAAATACTCCCCAGGATGATGATAAAGTATCTCAAGCCATCTGTTTGGGGTTGTAGTACAGCAGAGAAATACACCTTGTCGTGGTGCAAGGCTGGTGGTCCAGGCAGAGCATACAAAAATGTGTCTGTATCCCACTGCCAGCCTCTTTTACGGGAGAAAAACTGCTATTACCTCCCTCTTGACCACCCCTGCCGGCTGTGTGGGATGAGAACCTTGTGAACAACAGAAGCCATTTCATGGTGCCATGCTTGCCATCAGCTTTTCAACCCCAAGTGACAGATACTGGGGTGGTGCCAGCTTCCAGATGAAGACAGTCACTCTCCCCTCAGCCACGCTCCAGTGCAGCACAGCTGAGGATGTGGAGGAAGTAGGGCAGAGGGGTAGCAACGAGCAGCACAGACCATAAATTTGTGTTGCTGCAAAACAGCAACTTGGGGAACTGCAGCCTCAGTCCCTGAGTAGGGATTTTAGGGTGGCTGATGAGTGCACAGGCCGCAGAAATACTCCTGCACAGGGAGAACCTACTTGGTGCTGTTTCTATTCCTTCCGTTTCCCAGGCAGCTTCTCCTGGCTGCATTCTACAGTCCTTCTTCAGAGGTCCTTTGGCAACCTTGTCTCTTCTCACGATTCACTCTCCTCCCTCATAAAGGTATGTCCAGTTTGATAATTGTTACTACATGTAACGTGACTTTCCTCACACTGGTTTTATGTATCTGTCCAGACAAGGCATTGTGGTATTGCACTGATTTATATTTTGTGCAAAAAGATCCTAGTGACATCAAAAGCTGAGTGTGTAGTTCAGCTCTGGTGAGAAAAAGTTTGGTGAGAAAATGGTGAGAAAAACTTTTACAGCTTCGGGTGTGAAAAAATCTCAGCTCTTTCACCTTCCCTTTAGGCGCATCCTGTATTGGGGTGAGGGTTTGGTTCTGCATTCACGAAAGGTAAAATTAGTCATGATATGGAGGGCTGGAAAGCATCTTCAAAGACCTCATCATTGATGGCACTCTCATAAGCAGGTGGTGGAGTGAGTGGCTCTAATGGTTCAAACCTGTCTTCAGTACCTTTCACTTCATGGATGTCCGAAACAAATCGCTGCAGTCTTGGGGGCAGCACCAGCTGCAACTGCATCGTGGAGCCCGTGTCTGTCTCAGAGGTGCGCCTTGTGTCTGATGCCACTGACACCCTGAAAGCCTGCACCATAATCTCGTCTTGGGCAGATGATTCAATAACTACGTTGTAAGGAGGAGGTTCATTCAGTGGTGAGGGCACCGAGCTTGGATTGGATGCAATCGTCCATATTGCTGGAACCGACATGGTCATCACCTCCTCGTAGGTGGGTGCTTCATAGGCAGCGTTCACCCTATGCACAAAGAAGGGAATAGCAGTTGCGCTGGTTATTTTACTGCTTAGTTTATGCAGGGGCAGGTACTCCAGTTAATGTACTATAGGGACCGTGCTACAATCAGTAGATGGGACGGAGGCAGGGTATCTCACGTGGCATTACTCTGTGTGATATTCTGCCGCTGGATCAGCTCACTTGTCCAGTCAACTTAATGTCTTGCTTCCTAGTCTAGAGAATGGATCGTCTGACCTTTTCCCCACGCTCTCCAGACTAAGTGTAGAAATCTGCACTGTTCGATTCAGTGTCCTCGGCTTAGCTTGATATCTCTCATTTAAAATCTCCTATCAATTTAAATTTATTACTAAGAGTTACAGGAACAAAACAGGACCTTGCTTTTTTTTAATACATTAGCTCAATGTTCATCTATTTTTAAGAAGTGGAAGAAATTAAGTATTTCTATTTAGTTTAAACAAGGACTAACTATGCTGTGTTAAAAAGAATAGCCGCAGAGAAAAATGTTACATTAGAAACGTTTTCCTTTTCAGGTCATATTTTTACATAACCAGATATTAATATTCTTCTAGTATGGCCCGAGGCTAGCAAAGCCCAATATAGACTTCTTTCTAAAAATAAACACATAAGAACGTTTTTGCCATCCTTCAAACCGTGCATTTGAGAATGGCAAGTCATTTACAGATGTGGATAATGTTTATCTGGATTATACAGACCAGAAAGCAATGACACAAATAAAGGTAAACTCTTCAAATACGGTATGCAAACTGGGGTTAAATTAGGTCATGCTGAGAATCTGCAAATATACATGAAGAAAAAAAAAAGAAGAAAAAAAAATGGGAGCATTCAGAGCGTCTCAAAATTTGTCAAGTGGGGTTTTTAAGACTGGAAACACACCCAGTTACAGATTTCTTTTTGAAACTTTGCCAGGAAACAGTTGCTCTGGAGTTAACTTTTATAGAGCTAAACCCAGCTAAGATTCAGTATTGCTTCAGCATTTTTTCTTTTTCCTTGTCTGACTCATTGTTTGGCAAGATTGGATTATTCAAAGAAAAATAAAACTGAGCCTTTATTTGTTTAACCTTGGAAATTGTTAGTGGATCAGTTCCTGGAAGGAATAAAATACATATTGGAAAAGATACAGGACCTGCATGGCGTAGACATTTGCAACCTCCACTGACAAATGAAGGAAAACAACCTAAAAAGTATTTTTGTCTTCCGGAACAGAGTCCGTGTTTGGTGCCTTAGAGGAAACAGTTTGTAAAATGGCCATGACCGAGCAGAGTCATATGAGAGGAATAACCCGGTTGCTGCTTACCCCGCTTGGCTTTGCCTGTTTGGAGTTATCTCATTTGCGTCATGTCGGTGCCGACTTCCCAGGTAACACTCGACAAACACGGTCAGCAAATAACCGATCAGGCACACTCCCCCTACCCCCAGGAAGACATAGCCGACTGGATTGACGTTAGGTGAAATGGCCAGCATGGTGACCCCAATGAGAAGAGTAGCAGTGAAAAGAAGCAACAAGGCTTGGCGGATGTTCTTCCAGTGTGTCTCTAACCACATGGCAGTGTGGGTGGTGGTAGCAGACAGTTGAAAGCAGAGGAGCAGTTAAGGAGACAGACACCTGTGGAAGACGGAATGGTTTTTTCAACATGAAACACGAACATAAAAACATGTTATCAGTATTATGACCAAAATAAAAACATACATACTCGAGTACGTGCTGTCACGAGAACACGCAGCTGTGCACGTATGTAATAAGCCTGGGAAAGCTGTGCATAAATGCGTGCTAATGTAAATGTACTAGAATTTCCTACGTGAATGCTACTGAATAATGGGAACGCTTGGGAACGCAGTTGTAAGACATACATGCATAAATAAAACATCAGCACTTATTGTCAGGCCTATCTAAAAAGGTCTAGTTTCTTAATAGAACTTAGAGCTGTCTCAGCTGCAGATTTGAGGCTACTGTGAAAGTGAAATGCAGAATAACTTTAAAGGTTAACTCTAGGCTTTTGTACATTGCATAATGAGCATTCATAGTTCCGATTCCAGAAGAAAAGTAACCTTACTAACGGGACTGTCTGCCCCAGTAAATCGAGCATCTAACTGCAGCATAGCGTTAGAGCAATGACATTACTTTAGGTTCTAGACGTAGCTGTGGTATGACTGTTTTTGCAAAATTTAGACATGCATTTGAATATTTGCCTATATCCTTCTGTTTTTTTCTGTCGATGTGCTTCTCTTGCATCATTCTCAAACACAAGAGCCCCTCCTGTCCCCTGTTCCAAACCCCGTCTCTGTGAAAGAGACAGCAGTTGCTATGTGTGCCGTCAGTCTGAAATGAACACTAGGAATCTGTGGTATTCAAGAATACCATAACTACGGAGTCATCTTGCGTGTGTTATACCATCCCACATACATCCCACTGTTTTGATGAGGACCCCTTTGAAGGAAAAAAAGCATGCCACAGTTGGCATGTTCTTTATGAATAAGCATTTCCAAACAAATACACGTTCTTGCATAGTTCCGTGTTACCTTGTATGCCTGTTGCACACTGAATACATTCCCTTGTTACAGCAAAAATGGATAAATGTATACATATGATTATCAGAAAAAATTAACATTTATTTTTTTTAGCTTACACTTACCAGAGGGAGGTTATGGTAGGTAGGAGCAGTCATGTTTTAACTTCTTTCTTCATCACAAGGAAGAATCACAAAGAAAACAAATCTTTTGTCCCTGCTACTTCGCTTTCTGACCTGAGGATGGGATGCCCGTAAAATCTCTCCCTTCTTCCTTTCGAGTTTTCTTCTAGGGAGACAATGAAGATTTCTTTCGAAACTAAAAGCCAGGAACTAGTGAATATGGAAAGATCCCAGATGAAGGGAAGGTCCGGTTGTATGAGTTTTGCATGGGAAACTAGCACTTCATTTCTCCAGGTTCTGAATCCAAAGCAATTTCTAGACGATCACATGCCTTCTACTCTTTTGCAGCTCTTCTAGGTCTGTCCCACAGAAGCAGGAAACTCATTAGGAAAGAGGGCGGGGTGAGGCGGGGAGAGTGCTTACCTGTGTCAGATCTGTTTGGTCTGCTTTACTTTAAGGAGAGAAATTGCCCTGAAAATTATGTTCTCCCGCCCATGTAGCAGAGGAATCTCGATCTCTGCCTCGCAAAGCAGGAAGAACTGTTGTCCCAGCCCACATCACATAGCCCACTGTTTATGAGTTCTGTAAAATGTAAATCTATACATTTTTCCATCCTGACAGGGTGTTCGTTGTCAGATGTTGTTTTATGCCCTCTTTGATACTACAAACAAAAGAAAAAAGGAGGCAATGGGTTACTATTTTGCAGAGTCTGAGTTAAAATCCCTTTAACTCCCTGAGGTATCTGGAATGATGAGTACTGATAAGCAACAGAACAGGTACTGAATTACTTTGTGAAGTGTGTTATCATGTGAACCTTTAGTGTGTGTCTGAAAATGAGTAGAATAGCGTAGCATAGACTATTTTAGTTGGAATGGACTGCAATGATCATCTTAGTCCAACTGCCTGAGCACTTCAGGGCTGACCAAGATAAAGCACGGTGTTAAGGGGATTGTTCAAATACCTCTTAAACATTGACAGGCACCGAGCACTGACCACCTGCCTAGGAAGACTGTTCCAGTGTCTGAGCACCCTCTCAGTAAAGAAATGTTTCCTAAGTCCAGTGTAAACCTTCAACTTTGAACCATTCCCACGTGTCCTATCACTGGATACCAGAGGGAAGAGATGAGCACCTCCCACTTCTCTTCCCCTCCTCAGGAAGCTGTCGAGAGCAATGAGGTCACCCCCAGCCTTCTCTTCTCCAAACTAGACAAGCCCAAAGTCCTTAGCTGCTCCTTTCAGGACATTCCTTCCAGACCCTTCAGCAGCTTTGTTGCCTTCCTCTGGATATGTTCAAGAACCTTCACATCTTTCTTAAATTGTGGAGCCCAGAACCACAGACTGTACTCAGGGCCACACCAGTGTTGTGTACAGCAGGATGATCACCTCTTTTGACCATCCAGTAATGCTGTATTTGATGCGTCCCAAGATGTGGTTTGCCCTCTTGTTTGCCAGGGCTCGCTGCTGACTCACATTGAGCCTGCTGCTGACCGGCACCCCCAGATACCTTTCTGCAGGGCTACTCCCCAACCACTCCTCTCCCAGTTTATACTCATGGTCAGCATTCTTCTGTCCCAGGTGCAGAATCTGGCATTTGTTCTTGTTAAAATTCAGCCCAATGCTCCAATCTATCCAGATCCCTTTGCGAGGCCTCTTGTCACTCAGGAGAGTCAGAAGCACCTCCCAGTTTGCTATCATCAACAAACTTGTTACTGGTGCATTCAACTCCTTTATCCAGATCGTTGATGAATATATTGAACAGGACTGGCCCTAGAGCTGAGCACTGAGAATCACTGTTTGTCACCAGCCAGATGTAGCCCCATTCACTACAACTTTTTGAGCTCTGCCCTTTGGCCTTCTAATAGTGCATTCAATTCCTGAATCCAGATCGTTGGTAAATATACTGAAGAGGATGGGCCCTGGAACTGACCCCTGAGGAACACTGTTGGTGACTGGTCACCAGCCAGATGTAGCCCCATTCACTACAACTTTTTGAGCTCTGCCCTTTGGCCGTTTCTTCACTCAGCATACCATAAACCTGCTTATCCCACAATTGGACAACTTCCTGGAAAGGAAATGGGGATGGTATAAAAAGCCTTACCAGAAAGTCTACGTCCACTGCCTTTCCTTCATCCGCAAGGTGGGTGACCTTATCATAAAAGGATATCAAATGAGCTAGACAGGACCTTCCCTTTGTGAATCCGTGTTGACTGTGCCTGATGATTGCATTATTCTTTAAATGTCTTTTGATAGTACCCAGTATAATCTTCTCCATAATTTTTCCAGGTACTGAGGTTAGACTAACAGGTCTGTAGCTCTCTGGGTCTTCTTTCACACCCTTTGGGTGACCTTATCATAAAAGGATATCAAATGAGCTAGACAGGACCTTCCCTTTGTGAATCCGTGTTGACTGTGCCTGATGATTGCATTATTCTTTAAATGTCTTTTGATAGTACCCAGTATAATCTTCTCCATAATTTTTCCAGGTACTGAGGTTAGACTAACAGGTCTGTAGCTCTCTGGGTCTTCTTTCACACCCTTTTTGTAGTATGAAATGGAAT
>NW_010412079.1:40199-42806 GCF_000710305.1 Buceros rhinoceros silvestris | reverse complement strand
GTAGATGATCAAGAAGGGTCCTGCCATAACATCTGCTAGCTCCTTCACTACTGTGGGATGAATCCCATCAGGCCCTGTGGACTTGTGAACATTCAGGTGATACAGCTGGTCACTTACAATCCTGGTGTTCACAAATGGAAAGCCTTTGTTCCCACACTTGCAGTCCTCTGAGTCAGGGCACTGGGCAGCTTAAGGTCTATCAGTCTGAGGCAAAAAAAAAAGTGCATTGAATGCCTCTGCTTTTTCTTCACCCTTATTAGTCAGGTGACCATCTCGAACAAGTATGTTTTCTTTAGATGTCCTCTTGCTATTAATGTACTTAAATAAACCCTTCTTGTTATCTGAAACAACACTGGCCAATTTCAACTCTAACTGAGCTTTGGCTTTTCATGTCTTTTCTCTGTATATACGAACCACAGCTTTGTAATCTTCCTCCAAAGCCTGATCTTGCATCCAGACATCATACATTTTTTCTCTTCTTGAGCTCCATGAGAAGTTCCATGTTCAGCCAAGACGGTCTTCTGTCCTGCTTGGTTGACCTAAGAATTTGCTCTCCTGAAGTCCAGGGTAACAATGCTGCTGCCCTTTTTTCTTATTACACCGAAAATTTTAAACTCAACCATTTCATCATCACTGTGGCTGAGACAGCTACCTATCATCACATTCCCCATAAGTTCTTCTCTATTCACAAGCAGCAAGTCTAGGAGGGCATCTTTCCTAGTTGTCTCACTGAGTACCTGTGACAAGAAGTTATTTCCTACAAACTTCAAGAATTTCCAAGACCTGCTTGTCTCAATAGTATGATATTCCCAGTTAATGCCTGGGAAGTTGAAATCTCCCATAAGGACATTTCTCTTAATTGCCTACAGAATAACTCATCAGTGCTTACAGTGTTGGAAGTTCTCAAACACTACAGCATGAATTGCCTCCAGCAGCTGGCTGCAGCTCGTGTTTGTCTGTAACAGGAAGGCGCCCTACTGCTAAATGTTTATTAATAGTATTCAGGTCGTAAGACTAGGCCAACAAGAATTGCCTGAGGTTTAACAAAGATAAACGTAAAGCCGTGCACGGATGGAGTAACCGCAAGCAGCTGCACAGGCTGGGGTCTGACTGACTGGGATGCAGCTCTGTTGGAATAGACCTGGTGGTCATGATGAATGGCAAGCTCAAACGGGGTCCACAGTGCGTCCTTGAAGCAATGAAGGCAAACTGCGTCCTGGGCTGCATCAGTAAGTGTAGTCAACAGGTCAAGGGGTGTGATTATTCTGTTCTACTCAGCTCTTGTTAGGACACACCTGAAATACCGTGTACAGTTTTGATTCCCCCAGTTCAAGAGAGAAACTGAAAAATTGTATATGGTCCATATGGTCCAGTGAGTTGTCACCAAGATGATCTGAGGGTTGGAGAACTTTGACAACTTATGGAGCTGGTATTGTACAGCCTAGGGAAGAGAAAGACTCGGCAGCTGGTGTCTACTCACAGTTTTCCAATGTCTAATAGGAAGTCACAGGGAGGAGGGAGGTACTCTTTATGAGGGTACGTGGTGTCAGGACAAGAGGCAATATAGAAGTGGCTAAGTGTCTCTAGATATGAGAAGAAAAGTATTCAATGTGGAAACAGCAAAACATTGCAATTACTTGCCCAGAGAAGTGGAGGAATCATCTTAGCTAGAAATATTCAAGGTGCAACTAAGGCCTTGCTTTCAGTAGCAGGTTGGACCAGATGATCTCCCCTTCCAGCCCAGACTTGTCAATGTTTATATGTTTCAAACATTTTTCCCTTATAATTGCCTTTTGGCTGCTGACAGATAAAGGACGTTCAGCTCTGACTGTTATCCATTCTTTGTTCTCAAGAGAATTCTGTTGAAGATGGCAGACTTAAGATCCCTGTAAAGGGAGGAAGTCTGGTGTGTAGCATGTCATTCTGCACGACTATCATTTAAATGGGAAAACTGATTTGTTTCTTACATCTCTTTCCATTTGGGCGTTGCCTAGCGTGGAGAACAGCTTCACTGCTAAGCAAAATTTGACAAAACTGTTTTCACAGCCTCTCTGCGCAGAAAGCATGACTGACTTGTGGTGGAGTCTGGATGCCTTGGTACTAACAATGATGCCCTTCTAACCAGAGTAGCTGGTCGTTGTCAGGACTGTTTCTTAGAGATAAAAGATTTATATTCTGCTGAGTTGAGGAGGGAATTAAAATATACTATGGACCTTGGCTAAGGGTTTTTTTACTGAGCTATTGTAATAAAAGAGCATCACTAATTCTTGAAGTAGTGAATTTTCAAAGAAAAGAGCTCTACTTTGTGAAGTAGCAAGTTAAAGTGTGGCTTGACAAGGCAGCTGAACAAACCAAGTAGATAACTGCTGTGAAATACGGTAGCCCTTCCTCCTTCCTGCCTCTTCTTCATCTCCTCCTGTCCTCTTTGCAGCGATCCTAGTGCTCAGCTGATCTCTTGCTGAGCCAGCCCAGCGGTCTCAGCTAGTGGGAAAGTACTTCTATTTTTCCAGAGTGAATTTAGTGAGCTGAATCTAGTCACCACTAGATCCGCATTCGAGGGAAGCAATGGGAAGAGGGGAGGAGAGGGGGAGGGGAAGGGAGGAAGAG
>NW_010412079.1:35941-40078 GCF_000710305.1 Buceros rhinoceros silvestris | reverse complement strand
GAAGAGCGGGAATAACTTCCAGGGCTGCAGTGGACTCCATTTGGTTGGCTCGACCCAAACCAGTGGGGCAAAAGGAAGTTCTTCCTTCTTTGACTGCGTAAGCCCTGCAGAAAGGTGTAGAATGTAAGACCCATCTTGTCCTCAGCAAATTCTATTAATTATGTCAGGGATTTCCAACTCAGCCCGATGACTTTGGGAAACTCCCAGCTCTAGTACGTACACTGAGTATTGTTGAATCCCCCCAACTATCTAACTACTGTTGAATCACCTTTGAAAGCACCTACAGAAGGTACTTACCCTTTTGTAAGCAGTGTGGAGGGAGCTGAGGCACTTCACTTGTGTTCATATTCTCCTGGGGGGAGCAGGGACATAAAAACTGCTTTGGGCTAGACCTTTTTGCTAAGTTAAGAGAAAGTCAGAAAGGTGAAACAAAGTCTTCATTATCTGATGGAAAACTACCTCTCTGATTGGAAAGGCAGTATTTGATTTGTGGATAGATAAAGTTTTGCTGAAAATTTGTATAGTTTTGATTGGTGCTCCATGTTTTAAAATACTTAGAGTCATAGTTATGAAATATCAGGATGAAAAATGCTAAAAATGGTAGGTGTCTCCGCTGCTAGTTGTTGCTTGTATTAGTTCAGTTTGTTTCAGTCGAAGGTCAGAGTTTGGTAACTCCTGTATGTTCCACCCCTGGAGTTGCATGGATGACCGGGCTGAATCTTTAGGAAACATTTGTATGGGTTTACGAGAATGATACTTGGCCATGCAGCTGTGAATGCATTAGCTGAGCACGTTTACGAATGTGATACTGACTGCTTTGTGGATCTAAGGATGCAAAGCAGGATGAACTTCTACGAACTAACCTTTGCAATATGATTTCTAGCATCACAGTGGTTCTATGCGAGGCTTTTGGGCATTTCTGAAGGACTTTTATTTGTATGCCATTTTGATTCCCTCCATAGTCTGGTTCAGACTGCTGTTGCTTACAGTGCGTGGGGAAAGAAAAATGGATCACGTAGCTGCATCAGGAAGTGTTTGGTGATAGCAAGATTCAGAAAATGCAGAGGGGCTTGGGAGAGGCCTGAATGGTATCGCTATGCAGTGTTTGTGAAACAAGGGGTAGAAGTTAGGGAGAGTAAACAAGGACGTTTATACTGTTGTCCTATGTCTCCCTTTTGTGTGCACTAGAGGTGTCTTTTATGGAAGGCTTTCTGTTCTCTGTAGTTCAGTCATGCTGTGGGAACCTGTCTTCATTTAACAGCGGATTTCTTTAGTTAAGACCATAGATTGCCATTTTGTTTACTCTTCCTTTCTTCCAGTATCTCATTGTTGATCTTTGTTCCTCATTCAGTCTGTAGGAAACATTTCACCTTTTCCCTGTTTCATGTTGCTATCTACTCTACCTCCTACCCGGACTGCTACTAATTAACTTAGTACCTACAGTAGTAGGCTTGCTTATCAGCTCGGTATGCTGAGAAGCTTGCTTTATTCCCAAGGGCTGGTGACGTACATACCACAGCAAGATTAATCTCTCTGTAATCACTAAGCTTGTTCTTCCCTATAACCTTGTCCCAAAGCAATTTCTGAGAGCCCCAGCACGTACTGGGGACAAAGTGCTTGTGAAGCACCTTTCTCTGTCTTGTCTACCTCTCCTTTTGTCTCCCAGGTTCTGCTCTGTGAAACATGACTTTGATTATGTTGTATCTACAGCAGTCAGGGGGCAGCCAGGAACTATGGTTGATATGTTTCTGGTCAGTATAATGTCTTGAGCAGGCGAAAACAAAACCCCGAGGAAGTTATGCCTGTGCTCGAATGTTCAAAAAATGTGTGTAACTTCAAGAAAACCACTTGTGCTTGACCTGCCATAGCTGAATGTTCATACATTTCTTGGAAGCTGCCTCTCTCTTTTTGTTTTGCAGCTTATTCCAGTTCTTACAGGACAATGATTGAAAGTTGTTGTATGTGTAGTCACGGTATAGAGCGTTTACAGCTTGTCTGCCTTCTCTACCTGCAGTGGGTTTTCTCTATAGATCAGAGTTGAGATGTGGTCACAGAATGACTGATACTGCAAGGAGAGCTTCTACTGCTGCTACTAGTTCCTCAGCTGTCTCAGGGATACTTGCAAAGCATAAATCTACAGAGATTGAGTCAGAGACACTTGTTATGTTGTGCAGAACTGAAAGATTTTTCTTTTCTGGAAGTAGGGAGTCAAATTTGAGGTGAAAAGTGCTTCCAGAGCTGCCTGCACACCTGATGTTCCCAAATATTTAGAATTAATAAAGTGGTGCCTTCATTTCTGCCATGAGAAGGACAGAAAAGTAAAAAGTGTTCACCAAATCTTTGATATATGAGGTTTTTATCTCCTCTTGCAGCCTTTAAATTCACTGAAGTAATGCATTTCGATTTTTCTCTGGGGAAACAAAAAAAAAAAAAAAGGAAAGGGAAGGCTAGAACACTTCGGTCAAACACAATTTCTACCAGCAAAAAACTCGTTTTCTCTGGGGAAACAAAAAAAAAAAAAAAAGGAAAGTGAAGGCTAGAAACATCCCCATCTTTTTTATTCTGAGTTCTCCTGAGGGCAGGGGCTTTAAAACTGTGAATTTTTCTTAGCATTGGTAAAACTTTCTGCTGGTGGTTTAGTTTAATGACAAACCCCAATCTGGTCTATATTATTTACTTTTTGTGGGAGGACTTTCTGTACTTGTGTAGAATCTCTGCGCGTTGCCATACTTCTACTGGTGAAAAATCAGATGTTACTGTATATAGGATGTAAATTGGCAGTATGCACTTTTTTGAAGGAATTAATCCTGGTGTCTGTAATGCTACTAAATGGAATACTACAGTGACTTTTCTTTTCATGCTTATTTAGAGCACCTAATGTGGATCAGACAGAGAAGAGAGCTTGACTGTGACTAAAGATGAAGAAGGAGGGCAGTTAATATCCTACTCCTAGAATATGGTGGAAGAATCAAGTGGAATATCTAGAGTGGAAAGAGGAAGTGAGCAGAAAGAAAGAGTTTTGAGATGAAATTAAGGAATCAATTGAGAATAGTTAAAAGAACACAGGAATATAATTTGCTGTCATTCTAGACTGTACTAGGTGTCTCTGGCAATAAGACCTGTTTACGCTGAGCTGCGTTACTATAGAACACGGTTTGCATTCCTTTTCTCCAGACGTAATTTAACCATTCCAAAACTGGAAAGTTTTCAGCCAAAAGACATAAGATGTAGTGAGAAAAGTTAATGTGTAATTGCCACAGAGTTCCTGCTCCCTGTCTTCCTCCCTGGTCCCGGTGACATATTCTTGCTGCTTATGTTGCCAAACCTGTTATGCACTGCAGCCCTCCCTGACTTGTTCTGAATTGCTACCAAGGTGTAAAATGAACCAAGTTAAAAGGAAAAAAGTGCTATTTTCTGTAGGGTTAGTAAACTAACCGTCACAAAAACATGCAGGACGTGCCAGTACGGCCACAAGAGAGGAGAAAGGACCTCATGGCCTATTTCTGTGTTGAAGAATAGGAGATTCTCTTTTTCTTTCAATAGCATTAGATGGATCTGCTAGGGAACCATATCTGAAATATTTGGGAATTACTACCCAACATTAAGATACAGCTGCCTTGGGTTAGAATTCAGTGACTGTGCAACTCACTGTAATACTAAACAACTAGGGACTGAAAAGTAATAGGCATGAGAGGAGGAGAAAGAGGTTGAAATTACTGTCGCAGAATGTAGCTGTCTGAGCAGGTATTTGGCATTCTTCACTGTCGCTCGTGGGACTCACAGTGTCTCTCCTGGAGGCACTCTTATGTTCCTATTGCATCATGTTGCACTTTCTTTAAATTCGTGCAGTAAATAGTGGGGTGGGAGAATGGGGGAGACATTGTCTGTTGTCAGTCAAAGAGCTCACTGAACTTTTTATTGATGTGCTGTGCTTTGGAGAAGAAGAGTACGCTGCTGTTACTGCCACTGGTCACTCTCTGAGCAATGTGTTTTATAGCACCCACAGCACAGAATCCCACGTGCTCCTCGGTGCCTGTTCCCAGCCTAAGGTGCTCATAGACTAAAGCGAGTGTGACAAAGCCACAGAACATCAATTTAAGTATGGAAGGACAGAGAGATAATTCAGCAGGCAAAGAA
>NW_010412079.1:23900-35806 GCF_000710305.1 Buceros rhinoceros silvestris | reverse complement strand
AGAAAGAAGAAAGAAGAAAACCAGTAAAATCTACTTTAGTAAAGGCAGTTTTTTTCTTGAAAACTAGATCTATAACAGTGATCTCTTGTTGTCTTCATTAGCTATGCTGCATTTAAAGACAACATTGTTTCTGCACTAGTTTTAGCACTAGGTTTCACTGCACTTTGCTCCTGCCATGTGCCATAAAGGCAGCACGCCTCAGGAAACACAGGTGTTGTGTTTTGGTTACAGCTGTGCTAGTAGGCATTTACAGAGGGCAGCGAAGGAGCATTTTCTTTTTTACTTTGTGAAAACAAATAGACACAGTTTTTATCTTGTTCCTCAATGCGCAAGCTGCCAGTTTGTTTAATGATATGTACAGGTTTTATCCAGTTCTGATGTGAAGTTGCATTTCTAATGGTTACTGCCAAATTAGCAAGAGCACATCATAACGCATTTCTGGTCATGATCATGCCTTGTGGCACTGCGGTTTGTACGGCATCTGAATTGTTGTCCTGGTACATTCTAGCATGACATTGTGAAGATGTTTTGGATGTTTATTTCCAAGGTCAGCCCCCAGCCGTAGAGACAGTCCCATAAAGAGCACCGTGCCACATCACCACCAGGCCAGGCTGCTGTTTGTAAATTGGCACTATGAAAGCAACACACCACTTTTGTTTTCTCCTGAAGCAGCAGCAGCAGTGATACTGCAACTCTTATTGCTTGTAAAAGGGAGCTCTGTTTTATCGAGGTTTCTGTTGCTAAGAGATAGCTTTCTTGTTCACTGTAGGAAACAAAAAACTAGGACACACAATATGTGGCATTAAGTTTATATCTGGTTGAAGTGGTGACTTTGACAGAATTTATTAATGGTCATAACTGTGCAAGTCTGTCCGTTCCACGTTGTGCCCATATTCATGAGAAAAGTGACGACTGGTTGCAAAGGGTCTTTCCATGAATACGAGAAGATTGCCCATGAAGGGAGAATTTCAGGATATAGTGATCATAGTTCAGGGACATCTGTGTTGGACTGAAGTCATATTTATGCCAAAGATGATCCACATGATGGTGCCCCTGTTTCTTGAGAAGAGCTGTCAAGTCTACTGGCTACTGGCAACCTCTGATTCATATGACTGTTCTGTGACATCTCTTGCAGATGAAAGATGTCAGAGTGATTCAGGAGACTATGTTAACTGTTTGGAAGGGTTTCATTGACACTTGGTGCGTGGGAGATCATAGTTTTGGCTGAAGAGACTTCTTTGACTATACTGAAACTACTGATGAGATATGCATTCTTGTCCACTGCCTCCTCTGTTTCTCCCTGCTTCCTCCAAATTTTGTCTTACTTGATTAAAAAAAGGAATAATAGTCTTTCGTCACTGTTATACAGCCCTGTACTTCTCACACTTGAAAGTGTGGCATTGTGTGACACCCAGATTTCTCACAAGTTTCCAGACTGCAGATGCTTGTAGATCCACTGATACTGACAAAGTCTGGAAGTCTCAATTTATATTGTTGAAGTTTCCAGGTGTTTGGTACATGGTGGTGCTACTTTTACCCTCATTCTCCTGCTTGTCAAGCTACTCAGCAACAACTTTGACCATCACAAGACTTCCTGAATTTCTACTTCGGCCACTGCTGTGGGATGTTGGCCGACATTTGTTGATGTTGGGAGATTTGGCCATCTGAAAAGAAGATAAAGGGCCTTTGTGATGAGAGCTGACTCCTCTGCTTCCTTGGCAGTATGATGTTCACCTGCTGTTCTTGAGATGAAATTTGTAAAGCAGGGGATAGGGCAGAATGAGGAATGCGTGGAGGTTAAGAAGCCTTTAGGTGATTTGTTATATTTCCTATGAGCAATGTAAAGGCTAAATGATGCATTAATCTTTATGTAAAATCCCTGACAAATGTTCGCTTATATTCAGTGCTACAGCTTTCTGCATCTCTTGCTTCTGTTTGCTGCTTTCCCCTTGCAACTCAACCCTGTAGTGCCCTTGCATGGCCGCCCAGCTACAGTGAACTTTATTAAGCCTGTCTCACAATTTCTAAAATTCCAAACCTCAAGTATATGAAAATGGCAACATGAGTTTCTACCAGATCAACACACTTCATCACGGGGATGGAGAAGGCAGAAATATGTTCATTTTCATGTAATTATGTATGGCTTATTTAATGTAATAAAGACCAAAATATGCGTCATTAGAACACTTCCAGAGATTTTTTTGGAGATTTTTTTTATGCTCCTTTTTTATGTTTCATTAATTTGCAGGCTGAATGTTTTTCTTACAAGCTGTGTTGAAACTGGTAGGTCAAACTGTAAGTGTAATATCTGACTGTAAACATGTTTCCAAACAAAACAAAGACAAAAGCAAAGCTTCTTGTGAATTGTGCTCTCCAAATGGAGATGTTTCGGGTAGAGATTGACATAGTAAGAGGTTTTTGTGGTAAGCTGATAACAGACAACTGAAATGAAACTGTTTGAAGAACATACAGAAAAAAGTGAAATATAAAACCTGATATTCTCCAGGTCAACACTGGATGTACGCCTTTGGATGAGTCAAGTGAATAAAAAACTGGTTTGGGGCGATATTTATTAACAGAGAGGCTGTGGTTAGCTGATTCCCCATGGCTGACATGCCTACGCAAAACTCCTCAGGATGAGAGAGTAATTAGTTTGTAGTTGCCATTCGTAAAGTCTCTGGTTCAGCTGTGGACCCTTCTGAGTTCTCTCCACATCATTCACATCAGACAGCTGGGGTTCCATCTCTAACGCAGTATAAATATTTACTGCCTAGCAGATCTAACTTTCCTCGTTTTGGTAGAGTCCCACCATTATTTATGGTTTTGCCTTTCATTCCACGAATATATTTGCATCACTTATATCAGTATATTTACCAATCCTTAATATTCTCTGAGAAGGAGGTAAATGTCTTGCCCTTCTTTCATTATATTTTAGTTTGTGCAGCTCTACTTGCTGTTAGAGGATTGCTGGATTTTCCTTGTTCTCAGCTTTATGTGTCACCAAATCATTGCTGGCATTCTTTATTTCAGGTCTACAATTTGTAGCAGTGTAGAAATCGCTGGAAGTTTCCTATTCCAGCCAAGTAGTCACTTGCTGTCGAAGAACAGCTGGACGCTTTTTATCCCATGCCGATTTCACTGCAATATGGTAGGATTTTTTTGTGGTTGCACTTCGGCTCCCTGCAGTCTAGGAATTCTTCTGGATTGTTAACTGCCCATAGTGCTCTAGGCAGGCTGATTTTCCAGGGGTGCTCAGGTGTTTGTCCTCTTAGTGCTATCCAGGCCAATGAGTTGCTTAACAAACTGGTCCACAGAATAATTTTTCCTTATATGTTACATGTCTTATATGTTCTTGTAAGTTTGATGTGGAAACACTATTTCATGAGACATTTTGTCTGACAGTAGTGCAAAAAGTTTAGGGAGCACTTCTCTGTGATAAGTAAACTCAAAGCCATAGATGCAGTTTTTCCTGCAGGGCTGGAGGAACGTATCGTGTATTTTATAAATATATGTCTACCTATACTGTACAGTGCACACACACCAACTGGAACTGTGCCCTATGTGATAGGTACTGTACAAACACAGTAGGGTGTATAGTTAGCTGTTCACACAAGCATCATGTCCCCCATATTCTTCATTAATAGACTTTCTGGGTATTTAATGTATGGTTCCATTTTCTCACTGAATGTCATGAAGGGATTCTTTTT
The DNA here is from genome assembly GCF_000710305.1 of Buceros rhinoceros silvestris. Classification (NCBI taxonomy): domain Eukaryota; kingdom Metazoa; phylum Chordata; class Aves; order Bucerotiformes; family Bucerotidae; genus Buceros; species Buceros rhinoceros. The sequence continues at coordinate 32,099 of NW_010412079.1, read as the reverse complement.
AAGATTATTTGTATGCCAAGTACTTGTCAAAGTGAGTATTGGCTGTTCCCTGCTGTGGTACATACTTACACTCCTAGACCCTCCTTATTCTTTAGGTGTCCTCACTGGTTAACAAATAAATGATCCATTATTTTGTTTCCTAATGTCCTGCATAAACTACCTTTGCCACTTTCCAGGCGGCCTGTCATTGTGGAGTAATTGGTAGATGCTTTTTGATGAAATTCTCTGGAGGAATTAATTTTGAACAGTCTGCGTATTGTTTGTTTGCTGTCCTGTTTCAACTAAGCAACAATGTCCTCCCCTCTCTGTAAATAAAGAAAGGCGCTGCATTGCGTGCTTTTCCTCCGTAGTAGCAAGAGAAAGGGAAGCAAGGAGACTGTTTTTGTAACTGAGGAACTGATCTCTGATTCAGGTAATCTCAGATTTCCAGTTGCTACAAACCTTTGAGCTGTGACCTTTAGCAAATCCCTTGGTTCATGGCAGGTCTTTTGGAGAACAAATAGTTTTAGAATCGGGACTGACTCTTATTTTGTGCCTTGCAAACAGGGCTGAGATTTTACTGGGCTGTTTCACAGCCTTCAACAACAACAACAACAACAAGGAATAGAAATGTTTCACTGACATATATAATTTCACAACATTTCAGGTGTCGATCAAGCCTAAGAAATTATCAGCACGAATGCCTCCTCCCCCATCTCATTAATAAGCGAAGTGTTGTGGCTGGGGACGCAAGTCCTGCTGAGTTTCCCTGATGATGTTTAGGGCACGGTCCTCTGCGGAGGCTCCGCTCCCCGCCCGCACCGCAGTGGATCGTGCGGTCCACACTAATAAGGAGCTGCTCCCGTTCTTAAAGGGGCCACGGCATCCTTCTCATTTCCCGGGATCCCACCAAAAGGAGGGTGCTCTGCTAGAGGAGGGAGGTCTGGGCTGTTGGTGTTCTACCGCCTGGGATTGCCCAGCCTGGGGTGGCCTGACTAGGACAGCTCCCTGCCACTCTATCTGCTGCAGGCTGCTTTAACCCTTCTGCTCCCGTCAGAGCTTCGGGCTGACAGGAGATGTTTGTGGGGGATAATCCCAGCTGGTTCAGATTATCTGGACAGAAAGAAATTGAGAGCAGCTTTACCCCTGCAAAAGGAACTTACTTCTCCGATTGTCTTTCCATCCAGACATTCCCCTGTTGTCCTCACCTGCACTGTGTCCCTCCAGGTCTGACCTCCTCTTTCCCCATCCCATGTATCCTTCTAGCAGTCCCAGTGCCAGTCTGGAAACTTGTGGGTACAAACACGTACTTGTGGGTACAAAAACTTTGCCTATTTGCTACTGTTTATATTAGACATTTCATTGCTCCAAACTGTTAAACTTGCTGACCCGACCCAAGCAAGGCCCATATCTTTGCCTATGTGCTCTTCAGCCCTACATGCTCTTTCCTCACTCTAATTGAGGAGACTTGCCTCTCTGCTGTCAAAAAAAAGTCTGTCCATCCATCGGTTTTAACATGACCCTGGCAATTCTTCCACTTCTGTGCCTTGATTTCACATGTAATTCTTGGACATGAACTGGCTTTGTATATCTGTATATTACTGCTTTTGAGGGACTGGGCTGACTAATAGTGTAAAGAGTTTTTCTTTGTTAAAATTATTAGTTAAAGCCAGTTAGGAAGTTAATTGTGCAGTAAAGCCCAGGAACTTGAGTCCTTTCTCTTAGGCATAATTATTATAAGCAATGCAGTACTGTTTGCAAAATAGGGGCTTTTAGAGTGCCTTGCTCTGCTAGAGCTGTCCTCACTTCTCATGTTTTCCACCTGCCTGAGTTATCCTCTTGTTGAGCACCCGCAATGTACTTCCAGGGCAAGACTTGCTGGATGCTTAAGCTCTCTCTGATCTTCAGAGTGCTCTCACATACGCCAAGAAAATTGTTACTTGCTGAATGATTAGAAAACTCGATGACTTCTAGATGAAATCCAGTGGTGAAGAATTTCAACTTGGTTATGACCTGATACACTGCAGACTTGAAACTCTTACATTTCGTACTGAAATGATGAACTCTGAGCTCTTGAACATTTTGTGACACAGGTGTTCTAACATGCTGTGAGTAAAATCATAGAATAAATTAGGAAGGAAAGGTCTCACTTCACAAAATGTGTAGCTTCAAAGCTTGAATAGGCTGCTCAGGGCCTTGTCCATACATCTTCTGAAGATCTCCAAGAATGGAGATTACTCAGCCTCTCTTGGTACTTCTTCCCAGTACTGAACCACCCTCATAGAAGGGTTCCTCCTCATAGGGGGAACCAGATTTTCCTTAGGTATAGATGAGATTTTCCTCGGTGCAAACTGAATGTTTTCACCTCTTATCCTCCTGCTGAGCACATACGTGAGAACCTAGAAGTCACTTTTACGGAGGAGCTCTTCCTCTTTTTGGAATCATGCCAATATGGAATTTAGCAAGTAAACCATAGTTTCCATCCATATGAATTTTCCCGGTTGATAAATATCAAGTTATACTGCCCAAATTTCCCCCAATCCATACAGTACACGCAGTCAGATAAATTAATAAATATTTCTCATATCATTCAATTCTACTAGCAGGCAGCTTTGCTCAAAGCTTGAAAAAATCCTGAGCTGTTGTCTAGGGTCTCCACCAGTAGATTGATGATGTAGTTTCATGGGCCAGTTTGTTGCTTGCAAAAAAAAAAAAAAAAAAAAAGAGTATCACAACAGCATTGGCATTCAGGACATTGCCCCAATCAGCTGGCTGATCCGAGTAGGACTGTCCTGGTGTCAGTGTGATAGGCAGGTGTCTCAACCTGTTCATGCGACTGTACTGATGGTCTCCACTCTGCTTCCTTTTCCTGGCCCTGAGTGACAGTGAGGGTTAGTCTTTCTGGGTCGGTTTATCTGTATCTGGAATAGGGTAAAAACGGGAACAAATAGCTATAATGTATTGCAAGATCTTCAAATGCGGGTGGCAAGGCAATGTGAAGTGTTATTACTTACATGGAAACAATTTCTTCTAGATTCTTGGTAGACAGCTGTGAAGACCCAGTCGGTTTATAATCTAAGGGTGATTTAAAGGCTTGTAGAAATGGCAGGATGTTAATAATTTTATTACTGGCTTATGAATAATATTAATTGAAAATTGTAACATACAAGAATAGTCACAGAATAAGTCCAGTATGATCTAATATTCAGAATTAAATGCATAAATTTCTGCTTCTATATCTGTAGGTATATACACAGGTATTGATATCTCCTGTTTACCGAAAAGCCAAACATGACTGCTTTTCTAATATTGAGAATGCCAGTTTTACTTTTATTGATTTTAACCTTACTTCATTCTCAGCCTACTTTTCTGGAAACAGTCTGTGTGGGTGTGTCAGTACACCATTATCCCTTAGGAGCCTTTGGAATAGCAATCTTCTAGCAAAATTAGAGAATTTGTTAATTTGATAATTTTATCACATTTATATTTTTGTACCTTGAGCATTATCTCTTTGATATATCTTCGATAATTATCCCAAAAATTATTTGTCCTCTTATCTCAGAGAATTAAATTAAAATGGTCAACCAGGAAAAACAACTTCCCATAATGCTGCAAAAGAGGGAAAGGTTGCAAAGTGAACCTCATCAAAGATTGAGCACAAGAGAAGGGGCTTGTAAGTGCTCTAGCAGATTCAGTCAGAATTCTCAGACCTGGAACAACTACACAAACAAGTCCATGGGAAATCCATTGTTGTTCCATCTATAGAACTTTTTGGTTCCCATGCTAATGTGAAAACAAAAAGGTGCTGACTTTATTTTAAATAAAGCATTTCCAGTCTGTGTAATTGTGGAGAAAAGCCTGACAAAGCTTGATCTATGAGATTTTGAAAACAAGAACATAATTACGATCAATTGTAGATACAAACCAGCACAGTGTCCTCTTAAAAATCGAGTTGCCAGTTTTCCGGAGTTTAACTCAAAATTGAGCTTGCAACACCAATTTTTATTAGGCAATTTCTTTTTAAGGTAATTTCAGGCAACTTTTTGGAAATTTCTGGAAAATTTCTGCAGGTATTTTTTCAAAATATGGGAAAGGTTAAATAGGGCCGAAAAGCCAATGATGACCTACTGTTTGAGCACCCTAGTATGCTATTTTTATCTCTCCGGAGCCTCTGCCACGGTTATGGTCACGGGAAGAATTAACAGAAGTGACTGTGATGTTTGAGATGACCTGGTAGGAGGTCCCCCAGCAGACTGGTGGGACCAGAATGAATCAAGTGAGTTACTCCAGTGCCAAATGGAGATAATTTGGCCTGGGAATTATACCTAATTTTGCTCTAAAACAGACATAAAGCATTCACCCAGTTGTAGGTAGTAACCCTCTACAAAGGCAAAATGTTTTAAACGTCTTCACCTGAGTCTTCCAGGACTCATTTTACTATTGCCCAAGACTGCTAGCACACAGGAAATTCTTTAATTATCTACAAAAATTCCAGCTGAAGAAGCCTTCCTAACCACAGGTCAGCCTCATGACTCATGATTACTAAAAGCATTTGCAGAAAAGTACCATGTCATCCTGTCCCCTCAGATGATCCTCTTTCAGTGCTTTTGCTAAGTGACTAAGTCAGTACTACGTCAGCATTTTTCAGATTTTTCCAGTCTGCTACTTTTCCTTCCTGCTCTGATCTGTACACATGAATCTGCATGAGCCAGTTCACTCTCACCAAATAACTGTCATTATACCTGAGAGGACAAAAAATATATGCTTTTTTTTGTGGGGAAAAAACAACAACAACAACAAAAACAATCCAACTACCAAAAAGCAACACCACCTTTTTAAAGGTCATCCCTGCAGGTCTGGGATTACATGGGCAAGGAGCAGGATGTGGGTGTACAGAGCTGCCCATGCTCCACCTATGGAGCTGCCGGTCTGGCCCCTTCCCCTAGGACCAATCTTCTCTGCTTAAGAGCACAGCTGCTCCACAGGCTGGCAGTTCAATCGACAATAATCTCTAGTTTCAAGTATGACAGCACCGACCTGCTCACTCTCCATTCATCTGCAGGTGGGGGCAGCGGAAGAGAAAGGGAGGGAGGGAGAGGGAGGACACTGCAACCTACGTGAATAATTGATAGTGCAAGGAAAGGAGAGCAGCTGGGTTCCCGGTCTTCATCCGATCACCAGCTGGGGATGAGAGATCCTTGCTCAGGTAGGGGATGAACAGCATAGCTGCTTTTATTTTCATTTGCCTGCAATGCTAATTAAATGTATTCTGCATCTAGAAGGGAGCGAAGGTAGCTGGGGGAGAGTTGATCCAGATCTCTGCTGCTTGTGTGGCATTGTGTAACGGATGGACCTTGAGGCAGTTTCAGCCTCAGCAGGGAAAATGTCTGTATGTTTTTTAAAAGACATTGTGCAATACTGCATTGTGCAGAGAAGCAGTGGGAGAGAGAGAGAGGGAGAGTGGAGGTGGGGAGGGCGTATGTCTGCGTAGGAAATGAGACAAACTGAAGAGATGGAGGGACATGAAAGAGGGTCTGTCCAGACTCAAAAGAGTCCCACCCTGATTCTGTCAACTGTTGACACGAAATGAGAAGTCCAAGTGGGCAGTGGGAGGTGCTGTCTGTGCACACCCTACTATATTTAGAAGCTGTGTGCCTAGATCTGCGCGAGCAGCTGATGATAGGAAAACATGTATGTTTCTATCTGTGGGTGCATCTATGAGTTTGTGATGACTGAGTGTAATATTGTAGTAAAACAAAAAAAAGCCCAACCCCACAGTTTCTGCCCTGGAGACTGCTGAAGGATATACTGCTGTGTTTATGTGGTACTGCACAGCTTCTGTGGATCTTCTGATGTTCTTACAATGACTCATATAATTCATAAAATTGCAGAGATCAGTTTCTGAGTTACAGTTAATACAGACTTTTCCTGGGGGAGCAAGATAAAATGCCAATGCAATTATAAGAGTGAAAAACGTCTGTCACAAAAACTGGGAAAATACATAGCAAAAGGTATAGACACCAACTGCTGTAATACCTCTATTAACATACCCACAAGGATACCTGAGAGAGCAGAAACTTGTGTGCCAGTCCCTAAAATACGCAGTAACTATAAAACGCATGAGGATCAATGCAGATGTCGACAAATATATGAATTACAGTGTAAGAACGTAAGTACACAGAATTAGTTATATAAGAATTCAAGTATCAACAGGAACTGAATCTGCTAAGTAGAAGTAAAGGCTTATGTTAGGTGACGTTATTGCATCAGCTGTGTAAATAGTAACAATTGTTAGCTTGATTGTAAGTTGAGGAACAGTAGGGGGAAAGGTGGTCTGTGATTTGCTTACATGTAGAAGTGATTTATTCATAAGATTATTGCTAAAGGAGGCTAATTAGAACAGTAATTAGGGTATTTAGTAATTGTTTGCCAGTTTGCGTGTGGATCTTGAGGGCTTTGTACATAACTGGAGGTTAGGTAAAGCTGTGAGGTAGTTAAATGAAAGCTGAGCCCAGCGTTGTTTCCTGCGTGAGCAAAGTTGGCTCTTATCAGTAGCGGCAAGCTGTCAAAGAATGGCGGAAAGGCCTGGGCCTCTCTGTGTACTTTGCTTTCGCCATGGCCAGGCTTTCAATTGCTGCTGGTAATGACCCTGAGATGGGGGAGGGTGGTAGTTACTACCGGCAGCGGTCTCTAGCAGCAGCAAGCAATGTCTCTTCCTCCTCCCTGGATGCAGCAGAAATGGCAAGCTTGGCTCTTTGCCTTGGCCCAGTCGCATCTCTGCTCGGAGATTCAGGTGAGTGAGGAAGAACTGCTCGCCAGAGAGCAGCTGCTGTATTCAGTGCCCGGGAACTGTCTGGGAGACATTTGGGTTGGGTGAGGAGGTGAACGGTATGAGTTACATACTCCAGTATCCGATCTGCTAGGGAAAAAAGGAGGTAGACAAGAGGAAATGGAAACACCTGGTGTCCATGGAAGTTCCCAAAACCAACAAGTGGATCCTTTCTTCATCCACTCAAAGTTGTCACCTACTTTGATTGATTCCTTAGTCCTTACACTGTCTTTTTCCCACCCACAGGCCCTTGAAACCCCCATAATAATTTCTCTCCAGGTCTTTCATGAGTAAAATTTATAGGAAACATTAGGATGAAATTGCTACGCTCATCCCTGAAACTGTGATGTAGCTGCTCACTTTCTCTGTTTTCCTTTTTGCCCATGTATATCAGCAATCTCTTATTTTCTGTCTGGTCTCTCTGCGTTCTGCTCTCACTGTTTCCTTGCACCTTTTCCTAGCTCTCTGGCTCCTCTGTCAGATTGTGTCTCTTGTTCTGTGTTTCCTACTGTCCCTTCATAGTTAGAACAAGCCCAGTGTGAGGCGGACACTTGGCGTAAGGTCGTAGCTGCTGCCTTTGTAGGTATCAATGTAAAGAGGAGACATTACATCATCCTGTTGAATAATATTGGGCATCACAGGAAAAAACCAAGTATGTCCAGAAGAGCACTGTGTTCTTATTCAAACACAAGTACGTGCAAACTCTGGCAATGGGAGATCGTGTTCTTATCTTCAGTTTTTATCAGGAATTACAATCTATTGATAAGTGAATGCACATACATGTGGTTAAGGGGTTTCTAACCTCTCAAAATTTGAGCTTCCCTAGAGAATGGATTTCATGTTCGATCAGTGAGCTATTTCACAGGGGGGAATACAGAGCCAAATCTCTGTAGTACCTCAGATCCAAATACCAGAGGGTGGCAGGTTTGGTGTCTTCTTCATCTTCTCTTGAAGGCAGTGGGAAGTTGCGGAGGATTACCGTGATGCTTACTTTCCCACTGGATATTGAGAGCTTTTGGAGAGATCTTAGTCCACATCGGAGCTGAAAAAGGGATCTCTCTGCTGTCCCTATCTAACACTGCTTGTCTTGCCATCACTGGCAACTGGGAGTACAGCTCGCCTCGGCTCGGCTGCCCGAGCAGGGTGCTCCTGCGGGCTGTGCACCATCCATGGAGTCCCCAAAAAACGGGGGATCTAGGCAAAGCTGATCTTCCACCACGGAGGACAGGTAAAAGTCACCACATTATTTCCCGTTGTCTCATCTTCCTCCATCTCTCCTCCTCCTCTCTGCCGTGCCCCGTCCCAGCAGCGAGGAGCCCTCTGCTGTCTCCCCGTTGCCGCCCGGCTCGGGAGGAAGAGGAGGGGTGGGGGCGGGAGCGGGGGCCGGCGGG
>NW_010412079.1:15269-23786 GCF_000710305.1 Buceros rhinoceros silvestris | reverse complement strand
GTGAGCGGGGCCTGGCGGGGAGCCGGTGCCCTGCTCCATGGCGAGGCGGGAGCGCAGGAGGCTCCTGAGCAGGGGAGCCGGAGCTGACTCAGCGGGGCAGGGCAGCATGTTCTCCCGGCAGCGCGGCTGCCCCGCCGGAGCCTGCGGGGCGATGTAAAACGTAAAGAGAAAAAGCAAAAAACTCCCCCGGAAAACTAATCAATTGGCGTAACAAATTGAAGTTCTTGCTAGCTAGAAAAATCATGCGGAGATGAACCATACACTGACATTATTTTCAAGAATTTTCTTACGCTACAATCTGACGCAAAGCAACAATCTCATTTTCTTTTTTTTTTTTTTTGGTGTAATGTTACACACATTAACCAAGTAAGCTGTAAGTTAATGTATTTAAAAGTCTTGTCCAGTATATTCTAATATCCCACTCACGTATATAGCACATGGTGGCAAAATACCATCTGGCTACTTCCTATCTCCTTTTTGACATACACAGTAAGTCCATCTTGCTGTTTTGAGTATGGCTTGTGTACATGAGCAACAGCACAAAGTCAGCGCTTCCTAGAGCACGGAGCTGGTGGTAATTCCATCATCGCTTTCCTCGGGTGACTCCTCATGTTCAGACAATCACAATCCGGCCTTGGAGAAGTGAATTTCTTCTTCCACGCTGAATGATCTGGAAGCAATATGCTTCCCTACAACCTTCATTCACCGCTGAGCATTTTTGTCTTTGAAGTAATTGAGGTCTGTGAGAAATGGAACGTTAATTCATGTCACTAAGAAGGATAATTAGGGGAAGCAGGGGCCCATGTATGGAATTTGGTGTTTTGCTAAAAACTGCCAGATCTGCAAAGAAAGCCTGAAACAACAAGGATGGAGTAAAAGATCTGATCTGCCACCACCATGAAGCCCATCTGCCACCACCATAAAGATTGATAACATCCTTTAACTACCATAAATTTCGCCTATGGCTGTCAAGGCTGGATAACAACCATAAACATCACAACAATGCTGTGGTGAGATTGGTGTCGTAAATTCCCAGAAGGAGAGGCCTATAAATACAGACTGAAAATTCGACTACATTTGTGCTTATCGATGGAGTCTTACTCCATGCACACCCAGCGCTGCTTGCTTTTGCCTTATATGAACCTTTTAATAAACCAAACTAAAGAGAATCCACGATGTACGTGTGAGTCAATGCGGCATTTATAACAAGGTGCCTCTACAGACTCGGCTCTTTGGCGAGAGCACAGGAGGATCTGGCTACCAGAGGGGACCAGGGAGTCCTGGCCAGCTGCTGAAAAGTCAGGAGTGTGTGTCTGTCAGTGCAGTCAGGAGCTCTGGAGGTCTGTAACAGCCACTGGAGTGGGGCTGTGAGCTCAGAAACACAGGCTGTTGCGCCGCTCAAATAGCGCTGGCTGACCCTGTTTTGTTCTGTCCAGCTGTTTCTTGCTTCCCAGCAGAATGTCGAAGTGTTTGTCTAACGACCCGAGCTATGAGAAAGCTAGTTACATTATTTATGGAGTTGTGTTGTGGCAGAGAAAGAATTAGAAGTGGTTAGAAGGGAATTAGAAGGGGAAAAATAGGCATGGAAGGAATAGAGGGACCAAACTGAGTAAAATCGGGTGAGGCTGAAATTTGTATGTGATGCTCAGCAGTTCTGCTATCAGACTCCTTGAGGTTCAAATCTGTCTAAATTGAGGCTATACCTTTGCAATTGTGTATTTTCCTTTCATTTTCCTTTTTTCACAGATTTTTAAGATGAATTTGTAATGAGCTCAACCTTAGCCTGATTCTTTTAGTTTTCATCCTGCTCAATAGCCCATGTTGTTTCTGATTTAGTGATCTGAAGTGATCTATTTCTTACAGGACACCTTACACATACTTCTGTGAGCATCTGCTTTCATCCCTCAGAGCAGGAATTCACCTGGTAGATCCCACATCTCTTATTATTCCTGTGTTCTGTTAATATACTGTCAAGCCAATTACTCCAATTATCCTAAAAGCTTCCTTGGGCAGGTTCCATTCACATGCACCCGTAATGCTGCAGGAATTTGGTTACAGATTTTTTGCACTGTGGGCACATTTCCAAGACCAGTCCACTTGCCAGACTGAGGATTATATAGAGTCATCTGGGGCGTGCTCAGCTTCACTGGATCAGTTGTTACCATCTCTGAGGGCCGGGTGATTCCTCCTCCCTGGTCGCTGGAGCCCAGCCCGGTGCACCCAGCAATCCTGTCCCATGTAGATAATTCTGACATAAATAGTCAGAATAAATAAATAATAAATAGGGATAAATAGCCTGACACGCCTATTTCTGGCACAGAATTGAGCGCCCCTGTCTGTTCCTGCTGCCTTTTCCTATTCCTTGCCAACACTGTTCCCACTTTCGTAGTTTTCCTATTGGTGAGCCAGGAAAAGCAGATAGGTTGATGCAGTTAAATTACACGGATGAATGTGTTTCCCTCTCGTCTCCTGTCTCACAGCATGCCTGTAAGTGTGCCTGACAGGTCTTGCTGATGCTGCTGGGCAAGCAATCAGCAAGAATTCTTTCCTCAAAGAGTTGGCTGCTGCAATGGTTTTATGTTAAACAGAAGTAAACCATTTTTGCCTGGAGCTAGAGGTCAAGGTGATTGCTTTCCCTGTTCCTTCCTTGCCTGTGCCAGGCTTGTCTTTCCTTCTGAATTTCCTCCTCGCTACTTCCAGTCTAGCTCAAAAAGGGTGAAGTTACACAGATAGAAACATCCTGTGCATCACAGAATCATGGCAGTGCTACACATCGTAGCATCCTGTGTTCTCACAATATTGCACAGGAAGCTTCACTCAGTGCTGAGAGGAACACAGCCAGGGAAGTGTAGATTTGCCAGGATACTCAGAGAAATCACGGAAGTATTCGGTTCACCTCTGTGCACCCTCTTCTGCCTCAGTCCTTGGCACAGGGTTGTAAGGTGTCCCGATGCCGGGCTAAAATGAGGTTAGCGAGATTGTTTTGGAAAGGATTTGCTTGTCGTGTCTCTTCTCAGCTGTTTGGGACAAACTCACATTTCTTTATGTATCGTGATGACTAGAACAACTGTTGTTTTGATGTACAAATGAGCGTGTCGTTAGATTATGGTGACTGTCACCGGTATTTCTTCTAGAAACATCATTACAGTGCCATGCCCTAGGCAAATCCTCAACAGCCTGTGTTTCCACTGCATTCATCCTCTGATCCAAAAAACCATATCCATGTTGAAGTTTCATACCCTTTTCTTTTGAACTTAGTTGATCTGAGTAAGTTTCAGTAAAAAAATTCCTTCATATTTTTGAATAAATTAGCAGCTTTCTTGGGCGGAGAGGGAGTGCCTACTGGAAGAGTAGGGCTCAGATTTTAAGGGATAAATGTAAGGCAAGAGACATCACAGAGTGCAAGGGGGACCTGAAAGAAATGTCATTAGGAGCTAAGACAGCAATACTTCGACTCCTGTTCCATCAACGTGCAGTCTTCTCCAATCTGCCTCGATGTGATTAAAAGAAATGACATGACAGACACCTGTAGGTATGACCACCACTTGCCATTTATGAAAAGAAATTAAACTTTCTCTTACTATATAATCGGTATATAATTATATAATTACTATATAATTGGTATATATAATTTGGGAATAAGTCACCATGGTATAGAGGGAGAAAAGAGAAGAGGAGCTTTTCCCTCCAGTCAGGTGTGTGATTCACTTGTACATAATTCAAATGGCAGACCTGCATCTAAAGTGAGGACAATGATAACCTCTTGCTGAGTTTCTCATCTAGCAAAGCGCTACCTAGAAAATTCATTCGAGTCCTCACATTCTGTGTGACAAGCAAGAATATCCAAAAGATGACGCAGAACTTTGATTTTCTTGCAGTTCAGTCTCCATTCCTAATAATCTCCAGAAAGCCATCCCATGTGTATGGGAGGAAGGGCATAAATTTGAGAAGAGATCTTAAACAGTTTCTAATAAGAAAATATCATAAGTTGAAAAATTAACTCAGAAGAACAGAAAAAAAAAAATTGGAATTAAAATTCAGAGATAAAAAGCAGTAAGTGCCCAGGAAGTCTTTAAAAAAAGATTAAAGGGAAAGATTAAGGGAAATTAGAAGGGTTTTCTTAACAGTATATCTTCTAAGTATGTAATAGTTTCTCTGCAAATAAACCAAACTTAAATAAAGTAAACCTATATGCAGGTTATTCTGGTTCTACTAGGACCCAATTAGCATTTTATGAACAGAGATGTATTTCCGAAATTGGTCGGTACAGCTCATCAGTCTCCATCACTGTCCCAGCTCTTCAATGTCGTCGTAGCCCGTATCTTCAAAAGCGGGAGATGAATGCCTCTTGGCCTCAGAGGTCCGGTCTTCTGCCCCATCAGGACTGCAGTCTGAAAATACGAAGGGCAGAACACTGAGAGAGATACACATCCTGTGCGTATGAGCTTAGATATGTGTGGCTGTGCAAGACCTAAGGAATGCTTGTTTCATCCTGTCGCCTGCTGTGTAAACACATCCAGGGATCGAGCTTGCCACCCCCAGAAAACAGGTTACTGACCCAGCTTTAAACGCTTCTGATGAAGGCAATTCTTCGCAATTCTGAAGTGCCCCAACTCTGGTTTACTGCCTCAAGTGTTATCTGACACATCGCAAATTTAAATGGTCTGTCCTTGTCCATCCCACCAATGTGCCCTCGTCTTGGGATTACAGACAACTCACTATGAGGAACAAAATGAGAAAAAGGTTCTGGTGGCAAATAAACAGGCTGCTGGTCAGGGGGGTGTTTGGCCACTCCCTGCATCTAATCAGCAGCATCTGTCCTGTCTTCTTCTTTAAAAACTCACAGAGAACAGGCTCTGGAGGACTGGGAAAACAGGAGCAACATACATTTATTTTTAACATGGTATGTGGGGGAGAAGAAACAAGATTAGGAGTTACAGAAAGTTCAAATTCAGCAAAATACGAGAACAAATAATCTCCTTATAAGGAGACAGAATAAAAAAGCAGGGAGATGACAGATAACAGGGATTTACCAAAAATAAATCACACTGGCTAAATCTGACTTTTCTTTATGATTATCTAAAAGTGCTTTTATAGGGAATTAGAGCAAGTTGTCACTCAACTGACACAATATTTTTATGAGTAAACTAGAGAAGCCCAGTTTAACTTAAACCTCTATAGAGGTCAAAAATGGTATTCTTAGCGTAGGTTGCTGTACCAGGTGGCAGCCCTAAATACAACTAAGTATTTTTATTAAGTCCTAAGATAAAAGACATGTGTTCTTATTTTGTTTTCCAGCTGATATCATAATATACTATAATTCAAGTGATCCTAGCACAGTTTTGATGAACATAAAATGAAATCTAATAAGGACACTTACAAGTCTACAGATGAAGTGAGAAACAATCAAATACATCATTAGAAAGCTCAGTGTCTAATGGTATGTAGCATTTTACAGAGCAGGATTTGAAGCTGCGTCAGGCCAGGCATGGAACACTATCAGGATTGTCACGCTGTCACAAAAAAGGGAAACACCACACTAGTGTGCGTAAACAGAGGGATGTCTTGTAAGACATACGAAGTTGTCCTTCTGCTCCCCCTGACACTAGAGTAAGGTCTCAGTACCATGCTGTGCAGAATTACTGTCAAAGTTTGGTTCTGAAACAGTCTTCAAAAGATACGGACCTACAGGCACAGCCTGAGCAGACACATACAGAATGAGCAGAGGCCTTAGTCAACAAGATCTAAGTAGAAAATTGGCAAATGTATCAATTTTGGTATCAATTTCAATTTGCAGCAGCGAAGGCTTAGGTTAGGCCACAGGCAAAACCTTTGTAGCGGTAAGAAAAACACAGCGTGGGTGTAGATCACTTTAGAAACAAACGCTGCTACTGATGGCTGTAAGAACAGAAGAACAGGTGTGTGTTAACCTGCACTCTCTGTGTAGGTAGGGAGTGTTCCTTCCTGACAGTAGTTAAGGAAAACCTACCTGATTCCTTGATGTACCCTCCACCCTGATTTTCCCTGAGTCCAGTAGAGAAACTATTGATTATGAAAACTAATAGCACTTCTCTTCTGGCCTCACCCGTTTGTGGGTCCTTGCTTCTGTCACTTTCTTCAGGGATCCCAATGTGTTCCTGTTCATTCTGCCCAGAAAGAGAAGCATCCATAGGTCCAGGATCTTCTGTCGCATCATCATAACCATCTTCCAGGGCATTTCCGGGCAGTAGAGAGACCTCTGGAACAGTACAGGTATTAACTCTAACAGAGAGGTATTCCAGTAGAGCAAGCAGTAGCTGATGATGGGGTGATACAAGCCTGTAGTACTGACATTATTATGATGATAATGAACAATAATGCACCAAGAATCCTCCTGAGGACTCTGAGCTATTTCAGACAACAATGATATAGCTCGAATGACTGATACACATTGCTGTAACAAGTAGAAAGCGAAAATCCACATGGAGGAGGGACAGGAGGGGGAAGATCATCTGGAGAGGAATGCAGTTAGTGACAGGGTTTATTTCAGAATAGGATTCCCCATTGCATTTCATAATTGCACAATGACACATTACTCCTTGATTATCTTCATGTAGCACTTGCTTCCTTGCCTCTTCTTTACTTTAACCATCTTCTGATAAATTTTTCTGAAATAGTCTGAGTAGCCACCCTTGGCCGTTTGCTTATGGAAATGTGGCTACAAACTTAGTCCAAAGCTTTGGAGAAAAATATCTGCATTTCTGCTTCTCTTCTCCAGGCTGAACAAGCCCAGTTCTTTCATATTTCTTTATCGCTGAGGTGCTCCATCCCTCTGATCAATTTTGTGGCCTTCCTGTGGACCTGCTGCTACACGTCCGTGTCTTACCTGGACACAGTACTCCAGGTGGGGTCTCACGAGAGCAGAGTGGAGAGGCAGAATCGCCTCCCTTGACCTACTGGCCACACTTCTTTTGATGCAGCCCAGGATATGGCTGGCTTTCTGGGCTGTGAGTGCACATTTCTGGTTTATGTCTAAGATTTCATCCTCCAGTGCATGCAAGTCCTCTTCTGCAGGGCTGCTCTCAATCACTTCATCCCCAGCTTCTACTGATCCTGATGATTGCCCTGAGCCAGGTGCAGGACCTTGCCTTTGGCCTTATTGATCTTCATAAGGTGAGGTTCATATGGCCCTTTTTTCAAACATCTCGAAGACCCTCTGGATGGCCTCCCTTTCCTCAAGCATCTCAACTGCACTGTTCAGCTTGGTGTCATCTGCAGACTTGCTGAAAGTGCACTCAATCGTACTACCTATGTCATTAATAAGGATAGTGAAAATACCAGTTCCAGTATCGACCCCTGAGGAAC
Organism: Buceros rhinoceros silvestris; assembly: GCF_000710305.1. Classification (NCBI taxonomy): domain Eukaryota; kingdom Metazoa; phylum Chordata; class Aves; order Bucerotiformes; family Bucerotidae; genus Buceros; species Buceros rhinoceros. The sequence goes on along the minus strand of NW_010412079.1, from coordinate 16,442 downwards.
ACTACTGGTTACTGGTCTTCATCTAGACATTGAGCTATTGGCTGCAGCTCTTTGGATGTGACCATGCAGCCAATTTCTTATTCATTGAAGACATCAAACTCAGTTCTATGAGTAGCCAGCTCTCTGATTCCTCAGAGGCAGCAAGCCCTGTGGTCTGTATTTAACTGGAATCCATCCCTTGGAGAATGTTAGTTTTCACTGTTGTATGGAATGTACATACGCACATGGATGTACAAACAATACATAGATAAAATTAGAAGTCAGCCAAAGCACTCCTGTTTCACTTTTTACCTAGTACTCAATATTCGATCTGAATAAGACAAAGAGATCTTGTATGGAAAAATTATCTTCTTGATAAGCATTTCAAAGCAAGTAAGGAAAAGAAAAGCTTTTAGTTTAACTTCAAATAATAAACCCCCTTCATAAGAAAAACAATAGAAAATAAAATTGAAGACATATCACAGCAGAGAGTCTGGGATATGAGCAGCTGAGGTCCAAAACTGCTTGTGCCTTTGGCAATCGATCACTTGGAAACCAAGCAACAGCTTAGAGAGCTTATTCATTGGCTCTAGGAAAATGCAATTCTTCTCCAAACCCTCGACGTCCCTCAGTTTTTTCAAATTAAACCCCCCCCACATCTGACAAACTGAATTTTCTTCCAGTCACTTGGATTAAAATTCCCTAATCAATTCCCATCATATGCCAGTGTTCTTATTTGGAGCAAGTTTTTCCTCTGTCTTAATTCTCCCCTTTTATCTCAGAAATGAAGCCACAGCAATTTCTGGGAGAAGCAGTTGTCAAATTGTTGGATTCATGTGACTTAATCCTGTGAGTGTGATACTACCAGCAAACATTTATTTTCAACTTCTCGTATAGAAGACTACCTCTTGTCTACAAGACTGTATGACATTCTTCCACCGCAAGAGTTAAACAGAAATTTTTGGTTCACATCAAGACATCACCAGCAGATATGAAATGAAGCAAGAAAAAAAGTTTTAATCACCAATAACACTTTGAAAATTAAAAGCTACCCTGATTTTGGGTCTCTTTGTAGGATCCCCATTTTCCATTACCTTGAGTTGCTCCAGGACCATTTTCTTCATCACTATCCCCGCTATACAACTGTGCCTTTCTTTTTGAGCTTTCTGAATAAGAATCTAGGCAAATGAGAAA